>NC_046658.1:34972658-34977258 GCF_010883055.1 Belonocnema kinseyi
TTATAATATTATTTTAAATTTTATAAAAAATATATTTATTTTAAAAAAATATTTTGAAATTTATTTGCCTCAGTGCATGATTTTTCGTTATTTTTTGAGGTTATGGCTCAACCATGACGTGATGGATGATTTTTGATACCGAATTTGAATTCAGTGCTCAAAAATCCATAGGAATACGTGTCTCTTGTTAACAGATCCGCACACTTTTTTTGTGTGGCTGTGTGTTTATAAGAAATAACCGTGCTCTTATTTATTAAATATTTTTTAGCAATACTTTTTCACAATTTATAGTAATGTCTTAACTGTAGTCTACGCAGATAACATAATTCAGATCTCTCTATATTATTCGTTAAAGTGACATGATAATTCGTAAATACAGCATCCAGGGACTGTACATAATAACGACTGGATCGGTAAAATCTACTGATCCGCAGTTCAGCACCATTTGAGAATCGATCCTAGTAACCATTATTGATAGTCATTCTTATTTGCCTGTATTTGTAAAGTTTACTGAACTGTCATGTTGTCCAAATACGTACTAGGAAGATCGGTAGATTTAACTTGGTTTTCAGTGAAATGTAAGGTTCTTTTTTCTGCATGCAGTCATGTAATATACTGTTTAGTTATTGTAAACAAACTGATTGAGCAAATTAGGATTGTTTAAATGAATAGATATTTATTAAACATTAAAAGAAATGTATCAAAATTATGTAATTATTCAAAAAAACGTAGCATAGGATACCAATTTAGAATAAGTGGACATCTCTAGCTCAGTGTTCAGAAATTTGAAAAAAAAAAGAAAATAATTGCTTAAATGATGATATAATGTTTTCAGAAAAATGTGCTATTCCAAAGAATGACAAACCATTACATTTCAATCAGAAAATACAATTGTTTGTTCCATTTTTTGAGATTAAATTATGATTTAAATAATTTACATTTCTGTAAACAATTGAAAATTGTTTAAAAAGTAATGGGAAATATTCAAATTTTCCAGTAGTAATTAATTGTATGAAAAAGACGACGGATATTTGTTAAAAATCAACAATAATGAACGTAAAAATGTAGTTTTTTTATTTTTGGCTCATATTTGGGGCACTGTGGGGGTGGGGGGGTGTTGAAAATAAAATTTATTACTATGGATTTATTTCTCAAACACTCCATCTTGTAAATCGAGTGGAAATATATTTATAATTTTTATTAAATTTTAACATTGTATAAACACTACACATTGTGCCATTTAATTTTATAATTCTATGGATAGGTCCCCGACTCGAGAAAGAAGGCTCCTCCGCTTTCTGTTGATAATATTTTAATTTTTCGAAAGAAAAGTAAAGAAATTGAACCAAATGATGTGAATCTTGAAGCAACATCGTTCATAAATTCTGACCAAAACAACACATTTATTGTGACGCAAGCAGTTGTATTTGAAACAAATAAAGATTTAAGAAAAAAGATAGGAAAATTATGATTGTCTATGATTGCAGAGTTTTCAATTAAAACTGGCCACCATGAAATAAAAATAATGAAATGAATGAATAAATAAACTAATTAATGAATGAATAAATCAATGGATCAAGGAATGAATGAATGAATGCATGAATAAATGAAATGAATGAGAAAATGAAAATAAAATAAATGTAAACTCCATACTTTTCCCATTCAAAATTTTCCAATTCTGGGTACAGCATCTTCTTTCAGTATTTTTTGTCGTACAATCGGAGAAGAGAAAAAAGAGGCATATCCAGAAATTGACGGATTAACCGATTTTCTTCTTTTTTTAACGGTCCTATCGTTATGTAATACACCGAATGCACAGTATTAAAATTAAATTCCTCAATGTTTGCTAATTTCTCATTTCTTTCAACCGACTTTAATCTCTAACAATACGAAAGTTGAGTGAAGCATGACAGGCACTCAATCTAAATTCTCAGCTCGATCCTAGGTTTACGATGTTTTAAGTATCGTCGAAAAAATGACACTCTAGACACCCGCTGTTCCATAGCCAGCCAGAGGGCCCACGAACTATGTTCGCCATGAGTACACTAATGGTTGCCGTTTGCTACTTCCCAGGCGCAAAAATGCATCGATTTTCAATTAATTGGAATAAAACAAGAACCAGGCCATTTTTCGAGAAAAAGCGCTCTGGAAGGTTATACATTTAGGCATTTATAGTCTGTGGTTGGAATATAAAATCATACAATTCAGAATAGCAGGAGAAAAACCTGTCATGTAATATTCAGTTTTATTACAATTTTCGGTTTTCAATCAAATGTGCCAAATTCTTAAAATTCTTTTTGGACATTCAATTAATGTATTACATATATAATATTCAATCAAAAAAGTAACAGTGAGGTAACGCGTTACTTTTTTTGAGTGACGGTAACGGTAACGCGTTACTTTCAGACACTAACGTGTCAAACACTGGGTCTATAACTATTTATTCATAAGTTTTTGAACTAAATAATAAATAATTTATAAACAATGAAAAAAATCATAAGGAATATATTTAACAATATTATTTATTCATAAATAAATAAGCTTTTCAATAAGTAATGGACAGATAATCATATGTCGTTTAATTAAAACTACATCATTCTCAGTTGAGAATTCATCTTTTTTGTTTGAAAATTAAAGCGTTTTGTAGAAAATTTGTCACTTTGTTTAAAATTTAAAGTATTTTGTTGAAAATTCATATTGTTCGTTGAAAATTAATTTTCTGAACTGACAATGTAATCAATCCAGTTCAATATTGAATCAATTTTACGTAGACCACTTCACAAGCAACAATATGCCTATAGGGCTGGTCACGCGACTGAAATGGCCCTATGCAGAATGGTACACCTATACGAAGGACAACTTAAGCAGAAAAGCCTCGCGATTGGAACCTTTATGGATATTGAAGGAAACTTTAACTACACCTCTGGAGAGGTGATTCCGGCGGCCATGATCGCACACGGTGTGCCTATTGCAGAGTGGAATGCACTTGCCACATGATAGCCAACAGGAACCTAACTACTACTAACTACCACTTTATGTGGAACCGTTGACTCGGGAAGTCCGCAGGGAGGTGTTTTATCACTCCTGCGGTAATGCTTGGTAGTGAACGAATTGCTACATCTACTCACGAGTTAGGGCCACCACGTTATGGGCTATGCGGACGATATACTGGTTATCGTGCGCGGCCAGCATCTGGGAGCAATGCAGCAAGCACTAAGGATTGTAGATTCGTGGTGTAAGAAGACTGGACTATCAGTCAAGCCGAGTAAGACGGACGCAATCTTACTTACCAGAAGATATAAGTGGGGAACCACGAGTACATTGGAACTGGCAGTACAACAACTGGAAATAAGAGGATCTACAGAGCGATCCTGTGACCCAGGCTAACCATTGCGGCGGTAGTCTTGTGGAGCAGGGTCGAACTGTCGACTGTGAGTCTCGACTGGAAAGGATAAAGGGATTGATTCTGAGAGGCATCACTGGTGCTTTGAAGTCAACACACACTATGGCTCTGGGGGCACTAAAAGGTTTAAAGCCCCTTCATCTGACCATCAAGGCCGTGGCAGTGAAGGCGGCCTAGAGATTTTATATTGTGAATGAAAGTAGTATCTCGACAGCAGTTTGAATACTCCACTCGTCCACTCGTCGCTACCTCTTCGACAAGAAGTATCGAGTAAGCCTATCCCCGAAAGAGGAATGATTTAACGTTCAGGCGAACCTGCCTGGTGATGGAGACAACTGGTTCACAGATGGCTCCAGGAACAAGGAGAACGCAGGAGCCGGTGTATATCGTAGAAGGAATGGAATGGGCTTCACAATTGCGATGTGGCCCTACGCCACATTTTTACATTCTGAGATTATGGCCATGCTACAGTGCGATTACAAGGCAAAGGAATATGACTATAAAAGAAACATTCTATCTACTCAGACAGCAGTGCTGCTATAATGGCCCTAAATGGAACAAAGACCACGTGGCTACTAGTTTGGAAGTGTTTTAAGGCACTGAATTAGCTAGCGAGAGACAACTGAGTCACTCTGCTTTGGATCCTTGGACAAAGCTGCATCAAGGGCAATGAGATATCTGAAAGGCTAGCAAAACAAACAGCAACAAAAATTTACTAGAACTGAGCCAGTTTCAGGCATTTCCAGTGTACGGGAAAAAATTTCTTATGCCGAACGAGTGAATCGAGAATTATAGTAAACTTAATGAAAGTGTTCACTTAGATGAGGTAAAACGTTTAGTGAGTTTAAGATCATCATTTAGTTATTTTATATAAATTTTTCTCGTGAATCATTAATTTTGACAAAGTTACTAAGTTCGAGAATTTATTATTTTCGACAAATTGTATATACTTTTATTATCTTTAGATTAGAAACACAGTTAGTTGTAATAGAAACATATCAACTTATAGTAGTCAATTTTTCGTCTGGTATCGAGAAAGTAAATTTTCCTGAAATCCGTATAATGCATTTGAAGGTCAAGTTTGTTGTTTTCCTTGCGTTTCTTGATATTTCAATATACCAGGTGTATACATATGAAACCGGTATTTTTTCAAGAAAAAAACACATTTATTTCAAGAGAATGATAACAAATATTTTA
>NC_046658.1:34977358-34983085 GCF_010883055.1 Belonocnema kinseyi
ACAATACGCCAATTAGCACAAATGGTAAGTTCCGACAGTGCCTACAAGTGTGCCTACTGGCCGGTAAATGGCAATACCGGTTTCATATGTATACACCTGGTAGCTACCGCCTAAAATTAAAACACTTGTAAATTATTATTACTGCAATACAAACTCTATTTAATATTAACATTCGCGCACATTTTAAGTGGTAAAAAGCGATTAATTGTCTAAAGTAAGTATGAACGGTTACTGATCCCGATTAGACTGTCGCCATTTTATTTCGCTGGTTCCATAATGCACCGGCGCTCTTTCGATAATTCCTTCAGACACCTATTCTTAATGTCTCTATTATAGTATATGGAAAATGGTCAAAGATATTCATTTTCGATGATCCATGGATCTTTCTAAATTCCTTCGTTCGTTTTTAGCTAAATGTTTAGCTATAATAAGGAATAAATATTCCTATCGCACCTCTTTTTTTACCCTATAGTTTAGCCACTGAAGATATTGACAGTTGGCTGTCTGAGGAACATCAGAATGAGTGAGGTTTCGTCTCTGGCTACAGACAGGCTAAAACACTCTTACGCTTAAAGCTAAACTCTCACCGAGCGAAGGGATCACTCCAGCTCGGGAGAAACGAAGGCAAAGCCCTAACAGAAATGTTTATAGGCCACGGAAACCTTTGGTGCCATAGACACAAGATAGAGCTTGGAGAAAGGCCCCTCTGTCGCATGTGCGATAAGGATAATGAAGCGTCTACTCATATACTTTTGTCCCTTTGGGAATCGTGTAATAATCACAGGCAGATGATTCATCAATGAGGCTCAAATATCAGCCAACAGCGTGGCTGTGGTCCTCTCCCTATGGAGACGGCTATAGGGTCACGCTTCAGTCTTACAAGTGTATAAAGATTTTCATGTTTCGTCGAAATATTGTTGAGATAAAATAAAAGAGTTTAATTACCTGTTTCAAGAATTTAAGATGCAACAGATCCAAAGGTAGTTTTCATAATGAGAAGCTCTTAGCTCATGTAAAAATGAGTATTAGAAATCCTAAATGTAAATTATAACATGTAAGTTACCGGTTTATTCAAAATCAGTGTATGTACACTGTCTATATATTTAAATGGACGATCAACAAAATATGTAATAAATTAGGAAGGCGATTTAAAACACGCTAAAACTAGTTCACACAATGATTCTGTAAGCATTTAAAATACATTTCTAAGAGATACATAAATTGAAGAAATCCAATATTCACGAAAATCAGATTTCAGCGGCTAGATTAAAATCCAGTCAATTTTTAATATAACAAGAATATAATATAAAATCCCGATAGAAAATGGAGCAATAAAATCATACTTAATTATGAACTTGAAGGTCAATTTCAATTTGCATATGAGATGAAATACATTAATGATGGCGATAAAGAACGACGCCTTCATTTAAACTTGCATGATGGGACAAATAGAATTTTGTCGGCAGGACGATGACATAAAGGAGTTTTTAGAAGATCTTGGGTTTTCATCCGGGATGATCGATTATGACGTGGATGGTCCCAACAAAGCGGTTGATTGAATGAAATGTAACAACTGGCATCTTTCGCGTGCCCTGTAAGCAAATAAAAATATCGAAGCCCAGAAACGCTATAAAAAATGACGGATTCACATAAAAATTAGCTTTATTCACAATCGCACGCAGAGCGTCGTCTGATAATGATTCGAATCTATTCGAGTAATTGTTCCTCTCGTTTAAAAAAGCATTTCTAACAATTCGCAAACTTGTCGCTAGTTCGCGTTGATCGTTCGCACATTTCAATCATTGGTCGAGTCATAACAAACATTTCTACGCACCAATCAAAGTCTGATGCTTAAATTTAACAAAATGATTAGTTCAGAATCGTCGGCTTTAAGACGCTGCTTGAAATTTCTATCAATTCATTTTTGGGCCAAAAGAATCTTAGCCTCATGTGCAATGTCATGCAGTTCCAGCGGAGTATATCCCGTACTGTGATGAGTAGTAATATTAAGAAAAGACTCAATTTCGGGTATATACTTAGCCTAGCCTGAGGGAGAATGCGAACAAAAGGTATAGAAATATCTGCCAAGTTCTCGCATTATATGCTGAGTTGGATTGCTCTTAGGTTGTCGAATTGAGGAATATACAACATCAATGCCTGCTTGTCTAAGTTTACTACTCTAAATAGGAGATGTGAACTGAGTTCCATTATCGGCCAAAATTTTGTTACGTTTTTCTATTTTGGGAACGTATGACTCAAGAACTTTTTTAACTGAGACTATAGAATTTGCCTTTCTTATCGGATACAATTTAACGTATTTCGAAAATGCATCCAGGACAACAAATATATATTGTACGCCACCAATAGATCTGCGTAAATGGCCGTAAAAATCAATGGTGACCAGGTCTCGAGGACCATTTGATCTTACTAGATTATATTTTCCTTCAATTTTAGTATTGGCATGGATTTCCAATAGAAAAATTGCCTTATGTACATTGAAGTCTTATACACTTCTGGGCGACCCAACTTTGCATGAACATGATTAATCAATTTGAGGGTCAAGATTTTAGAAACAACGATTTGCCATGCACCAACATACCTATCTTTATGAAAAAGGAATCCCTCGTAAATCTCAAAATAGTCTTGATTTTTATTGATACTCAGTTTCGCTTGAATTTTTATGATATATCGATCTTGCAACTGCAAATGAATGATGTTCTTAAAATCATTACGAAGATACCTATTCAAATCTAATGCACAAATATGAGTCTCCTCTAAACATATAGGTAAATCTATAATCAAGTGATTAACTACCAATGTATCCAGTTCTATAGTTTCAAATTTCCTGTCTGGATTTCGGCTAAAAAAATCGGCAACAATGTTATCACACCCCGAGCAATGCTTTACTTCGAATTCATACTGTTGTAATGCAGTACTCTATCGAGTGATTTTAGAATTTTGATGCATCGTACTTTGCATAAAACTTAACGCCTTATGATCAGTGATGATTTCAAATTTTTTTCCTGTCAAAAACATTGAGACATCTGGAAATCAACGAGATTATATAATGTCGACCTTCACTATCAATTTAATATAAAATACCGCTAACACCTTTATTAGATGCATCAGTTTGTAACTTAAATATCGTATCCGATATATAATAACTCAACATCATATAATCAGAAAAATTCTGTTTCAATGCGACGAAAGCTTTTTTATGCTCATCAGTCCAAAGCCATGGATTTTTACTCTTTAATAAATTTCGGAAAGGATCGGTAAAATCAGTGTGACGCACACTAAAAAGGCTATAACATAAGCACACGCCTAGAAACTGCTGCAATTGAGTTCGATTTTTGGGTTCCGGGAAATTTCTTATCACTTCAAGACGATCTGGATTGAGTCGAATTCCATCAATAGAAACAACAAAACCCAAATAATCTACCGACGTACAACAAAAAACAGATTTTGATAATTTTAGTGTATAATGGTTATCTTGTAGTAGAGTAAAAATTGATTCTAAAGCAATAAAATGTTCCAATACAGAGCCCTTAGTGGCTATCAGAAAGGTCATCAATGTATGTAGTTAAAATCGAATAAATTCATTTCTTAATGTTTGGTTCAGCTATCTAATAAATTCGGAGCCGGCATTCTTTAACCCAAAAGGTATCCGAAAAAATTGATACAATTTAGAATCATAAAGAAATGCCGTATATTGTCGAGACTCTTCCTTTAATGGAATTTGCCAGTTCCTATTAGTGAGATTAGTGGTCGACATATGACGAACACCGTGAAATTTCTGCATTAACTCTCTAATATTTGGAAGAGACTCATGGTCCGACTGAATTATATTGTTTATATATCGCGCATCGAAACAAATCCTAATTGTACTGTTTTTCTTTACCATGATCCGCAATGGATTACAATAGGAACTATTAGACTTTTCTATTATGCGAGCCTTCAACATTTTTTGAATTTCTCTCTCGACTGCATCTTTATGGACTAAAGGGACAGGATAAGTTTTCCTAACCACAGGCTGATTACTTTTTAATTTTATTTCATGTTGATATGTACCAGCACTTTTAATTTTTGCTGAAAATAATTCTTGGAATTTACTCATTTTATCAATAAAAATATCCCGCTCTTCAGTCTCTACTCCTATTAATGTAAACGCGATAGATCGGATATCATTCATGTAATAAATCTCATTATATTTGAGATTCAAACTATGACAATGTAAAAAATCTAATTGCTTAAGAATTTCATCGACTTCTAGGGATTCTGTGTGATTATTATCAATAATCATAATATCAGGTAATTTATTAGCCAAAGTCGTCATTATTGGAGATGCACAGCCAAAGTGTACATCACAGTTTCCAGTATTTATTATGTCCGAACCATAATCATCTTCGATCATACCGTCTTTACCATCAGTTGCCCGGGGTAAATCAATTTCCAATTCTGAACTTTGTTTAAAATTCTGATTGAACAAACCATCGCGTAATACATTATTTTAAAGTAAAACTTCAATTGACAAATGAGAAATCGCGTCATTTGTTGCGTGATCCTCTATTTGTTGTACCTCCTCAAGATTGCAGCTTGATACGATTTTTGTAGAATTCATATTATTTTCAGACAAAATTTCAGTCTCATTAACACAAAATTCTCGTAGATCACAAGAAGAAACATTTTTATTTCTAATATTATCTGGGGTAATTTCAAACATATTATCAGAAATGTTGTTTATGATTTCGTTGTGGTGTAAATTATCCCTTAATTGCAGCCCAGAATTTTCACTTATATTATGAACCGGATTAATATACCAAGGTGGTTTGAATTAAATAATTTGTACGTATACGATATTATCGTTAACAGATGTAACTAATCTCTCAAACAAAGGCTGACCGAACGAAACTGCTGACTTAGGGACGACATACTTAGTTATCGTAACACTCAAATCATCGTAATTTAATATCGCTTTGTGTTTCAATAACCAGTCATTGACTAAGACAACAAGTTCTAAAATCAGATTACTGGTTAATCGAGGTACAACTAAGAGGCAAGCGTTCAAGACTAAATCACCTGCATGAATTTCCAACATTATTTGTTTTTTAATTTTAGTAGGTTTCTTTCCTATCGCGGTAACTAAAACAACATTAGAAACCGGCAAATCATTTATTTTTCCGTGCTGCGATAAATAAGTATAGGATGTTTCAGAAATACACGTTATTTGACTGCCCGTGTCCACTAGAGTATACAATGGGACCGAAAAACTGGTAATCACTATTTGCAAACATTGCAGAAAAATTGAAACATTTGTGTTTATATTAGATTGAAGGTTAAATGTTATATTACTAGTAAGGTCCTCGAATGCATCATACGGGTCTTGGCGCGTCATTAGACCTGAACATAACGCACCTAGTGTGAGTTTAATTCATTAGGTGGATTTGCGAGACTCGTATTTGGCAATGGAAGTGGGGGGAGGCTCATGTTCAGAAAAGGAACAGAGTTTTATCGCAGGTAGGTACAGTCTGTCAAGTTAAAGCGTGGGTAACTTTTTTGGTAAAATATTTTATTTAAACGCATGTTTCGTTTTTATCGACGAACATCTTTTTCGCAGATGGTAAAAAAGCCTTTTTCTCCGCATTTTCTCCGCGCAGAGTTAGTAAAGGATTGCGAGAAAACATTGACATGATCAGTTTTTCCAATTTGTCGGACACTTTTCCTGTC
>NC_046658.1:34983185-34994788 GCF_010883055.1 Belonocnema kinseyi
CTCGGGATACTTATAAGATACTACCATGATTTTTTCAGATTTTTTGGTCCAAAAATAAATTAGGCCAAAAACCGGCCTTACCGACCCTCCCCCTTTATCTTTCCTATTATCATTACTTGAAGAATGAGACTGATTTTTTGACGTTTATTGTTACTCACTTTCTCTTCTTGAGTTAAATCTAAATTTGCAAGCGCTTGCGTAACTTTGTTTATATCCCCAAAATCAATAACAGCCAATGCTTCTCTCACCCGAATTTGCATTTGTTGCACAATACTATAATTGATCTCAAATTGCTCCATTGCGGGTAGGAAAAACTGAGCCTCTTTGAACTGACTCAACAAATAAGTTTGTAATGAAACTTCGCTAAAATCAAATCGCTTGGATTGCCATTTTGATATCAATTTAACTCTGATAGGGATCGAATAGAATTCTGTAAGAAATTCTGTTTTAAAAGTTTCAAAATTATCAATAGTATTTGTTTGAGTTTCAAACCAGATTTTAGCTCGTCCTTCAAGAGAATTATCCAAAATTAGTAATTTATGAGCATCGGGAATTCTTTTAACAGTGAAATATTTTACCAACGCGTCGATAAATTCTTTAGGGATTCGATTTTGATAATCTTCAAATTTAGGAGGTTTAATGTCAATATTAACCACGCGTAGCCCTTTAATCAATGGATTGATCAGATTTCCGTTATTCCCCTGTTCCGGTGATTGCTCCTGTAACTGAGCTATTTCGTCACGTTGAGCTTTGTTCTGTGTTTGCAACCGAGCGAGCTGCTGACGCAATTGCTCGATTTCAGGATTAACATTATTTTCGAAACTCATTTCGCTAGTCAGATTACGCCCTAAAGATAATACTTTGAATCTATTTAAATTACGACGTTTACGTGTTTGATTATCTCAAGGCTCACACAAAGGCAATTTCTTTGAACGTGTAGTAACAGGTGTTGTCTCCAAACATTACATCAAAACAATAATAATATTCAAAATTATGAAACTTAGGACAGCTCGGTCAAGTGCCTGTTCGGGCGCCTAAATATAACGATTTTTATGTTTCGTCGAAATATTGTGAAGATAAATTAAAAGAGTTTAATTACCTGTTTCAAGAATATAAGATGCAACAGATCCAAAGTTAGTTCTTACATTGAGAGGCTCTTGGCTCATGTAAAAATGAGTATTAGAAATCCAACATGTAAATTATAACATGTAAATTACCGGTTTATTCAAAACTAGGGTATGCACACTGTCTATATATTTAAATAGAGGATCAACAAAATATGTAATAAATTAAGAAGACGATTTATAACACGCTAAAACTAGTTCACACAATTATTCTGCAAACATTTAAAATACATTTCTAAGAGATACATAAATTGAAGTAATCCAATATTCACGAAAATCAGATTTTAGCGGCTAGATTAAAATTCAGCCAATTTTTAACATAACAAGAACCTAATATAAAATCCCGATAGAAAATGGAGCAATAAAATCATACTAAATTATGAATTTGAAGCTCAATTTCAATTTGTATATGAGGTGAAATACCTTAATGATGGCGATAAAGAACGACGCCTTCATTTAAACTGGCATGATGGGACGAATAGAACTTTGACGGCAGGACGATGACATAAAGGAGTTTTCAGATAATCTTGGGGTTTCATCCGGGATGATCGATTATGCCGTGGATGGTCTCACCAAAGCGGTTGATTGAATAAAATATAACAACTGAGGCTTTCGCGTGCCCTGTAAGCAAATAAAAAAATCGAAGCCCACTTTATAATAACACAATTACACTTTTGTATTTTTTACACTGATTAACGACAGTAACAATCTACTCACCAAGAGGGGCTATGAAAGATCACGGATTCAGGCAAAAATTAACCTTAACCACGATCGCACGCAGAGCGTCGTCTGATAATGATTCGAATCTATTCGAGTAATTGTTCCTCTCGTTTAAAAAAGCATTTCTACCAATTCGCAAAGTTGTCGCTAGTTCGCGTTGACCGTTTGCATATTTCAATCATTGGTCAAGTGATGACAAATATTTCTACGCACCAATCAAAGTCTGATGCTTTAATTTAACAAAATGATTAGTTGAGAATCGTTGGCTCTAAGACTATCATATACCATCTATGGTACCTCGAATCTATAATCTTTGTCCATCTCTCTTCTCCTTGTTTAACTAATAGCTCAAACTCTATGGCCTGCCAGTCAATAACCCGTTCTCGTATATTACAAACCTCCAGGCTCTTTTAATTTGTCTAGGAACCATATTTTATCTTCCTAACTCTTCTCTTAACATATATCGTGGGCAACTCCAGTTAATCCTCATTACCCACCTCAGAAATCGCTCATGCATGCTCTCTACTTTTCTATGTTCCTTCCATCCCCAGATCGCCACACCAGAATACAACACCGCCCAAACCAACGCATCAAACAACCAGACCTGCAGCTCGTTTGCCCCTGCTGCCTCAAACCAAAAACCTAGGTAACAGAACGTCTGCGCAATTTCCACTTTTTGTTCGTTCATCTTCCAAACGTAATTTATTTTTCTCTTTCTATTTCTGAAGCACATCAACTTTACCTAAACTATGTTCATCGTTAGATCTTTTGCTCTTACATTCTCTTCGAAGATTTTCATCATTAGGTTGATCCCCTTCTAATCATCTGCTAACAAAACTACATCGTCCGCGTATGCTAGAGAGTATAGTTTGCTATTACCCAAAACCGTTCCTCCTTTCCCTTTCTACTTTAGCTTCTCCTTTAAGTCTTCCAGCAGGATATTTAATAGTAATGGACTCAAAGGGCACCCTCGCCTTAGAACGCTGTCTGTCTACAAAACCTGCCCTTTTTCTTTCCTATTTTCAGCCTAATCCTGGTTTCATAAAAATTTCCTTTATCCTCTCCACCAACTTTTCCTCTACACCTTTCTCTTTCATTGCCTATCATAGCACTTTTCTATTCACTGAGTCAAACGCTGCTTTGAAATCTACAAACAAAGCTACTAGTTTCCCTTTTTTCTTCCCAAATTTCTGTCAAACTAAGTAGTTAAGTACGTAGATATTGTCGATAGTTCCCATTCCTTTTCTAAATCCCGTCTGATTATGTGTAATACTTTCATTTTGTTCTACCTGACTCTCCAACCTTTTTCTTAAGATTTTTGCATATATTTTATAGCTGATTGACATGAGAGTGATCCCTCTGTATTCCTCTACCTTCTTTGCTTCCCCTTTCTTGAACAGCGGTACCACCAGTCCCATCATCCACTCTTCCGGCCAACCTTCCCCTTTCCAGACCTTGTTGCAGATCTTCGACATGCTATCCCTAATCCCTTCTCCTCCATACTTCATCGCTTCGTTCTCCATCCCATTTTCTCCTGTCGCCTTATTTCTTTTTAGCCTATTTATTGCCTCAGCTACTTCTTCTCTTGTTATCTTGTTCCCTTTATCCATTTCCCCTTAGACTATCCTACATTCTTCCCCTTTGATCCTATTTTGCTCTCCCTCTGATAGACCCTTCAATAAATCCGTCCATTCCTCCATTTCTATTTCTTCATTAACGCCCTTCCTGTCTTCTCTATCCCTATTAATCGCACCCTACACCCTACCTTCTTTGATCGCTTTTTCTACTTCTGCTTTATATTATTCCTTTCCCTTTTTCTTTTTCTTTCCAGCATCTTCTCATGTTCTTTTTTCCTCCTGTTATACTCCTCCTTCTCCATTTTCCCTTTGCTCCATTTGCTCACACACTTCTAACCTTCTCCTTTTCCATCTTTTGTTTAAACTATTTTAATTTAGCTACCCCCCAGACTCCCATTTTCGTGTTTCTTTCGCACCCTACTTCCTTTCTCCTTCTGCCGCGCTTACTGACGTCTCCTTTATGTGTAGCTATGATCGGGAAGTGTTCGGACCCTATTTCATTCCCTACCTTCATACTCCCTATCATATGCCGTATTCTTTCTTCCGCCAAGATGTAGTCTATTACTGTTGCTCCCTTTTCTATGAATGTAATCTCCCCTTCCTCATCTCCTTTCATATTGCCATTGCATATAAACCATCGTGTTTCTCCTATCATTTCTAGAAACTTCCTCCCTTTCCTGCCCGTCTCTCTATGTTTGGAGCTCGTTATATATGCCTCCTTTTCTTCATCCCATACCCCTTCCCCTTGTTTGTCAGCCCATGCATTCAAGTCCCCTCCTATTAAAACCAATTCTTCCTTCTTTTCCTCCATCGACCTCCTTATTACTCTCCAGCCTTCCTCTTCCTCTCTTCTTCTGTATACACAAACCACCGCTATTTGTACTTTCCCAATTATAATTCTTCTTACCATTGCACCATCCTTTTCGTACATGTCCCCATCTTTTCTCCCTTTTACTGATAATTCTTTCTTCACCCCTGACACCATGCCGCCCATCCCTCTTTCTTTAACGTGTTCTTTTCTTGCTTCTAATATTGTCCACACATAACTTTTCGGTAACATAATTTTTATCCCCGTCAAGTCCTTCTCATCTGCCCAAGTTTCACTCATCATAATCACATCCCACTTTTTTATCCCCCCCCCCCCAAATCCTTTATTCTTGTTCTTCAAACCTCTCCCTTCTACCTACCTTTCTCAAGACTTTTCCTCTGCTCTACTTACAATCTCCTTTTCCTCTCCCTACATGTCAGATCTTCTTTAATTCTTCCCCTTCTTCCTCTCAATAATTTTTGTCACCATATAATTTTCTTTTTCTCCTTCTCACTCCCCACTTTTACTAGAAACATTCCTTCTTTTCCTTCCTTCGCCCTCCTATCCTCTTGACTTCTTCTATCCTTACCTGCAGTTTAATGTCTCGCAAAAGATTTTTTATTTTCACTTTTCCCCTTTCACTCTCCACTTTTACTCCCTTAATTACTAAGTTATGTTTCCTTTTTGCCTCATTTCTCTAGACCTCTGTTCGTCAACCTCTCTCAGTCTATTCTCAATGCTCTCTAGCTTACCCCAAACCTTGTCTTTCTCCTCCTTCCAGCGTTTATCCCATTGTTCCCATTTTTCTCTTACCTTTTTCACTTCCCACCTTACATCGTTTCCCTGCCTATTAATATCCCTATATATGTCATCTAATCTCTTTCTTGTTTCCTCTCTAAACCCGTTTATGATAGCTTCCAATTTTTCAAAGATCTCCCCAACCCCTCTATCTATCTTTAGCGTTTTCCGTTTAAATCTAACTCGCTTGTTATCCTTGTCCCTTTCTACCTCATCGTTCCCTGCCTCTATTTTTCTTTTTTCCTCCCCTTCACTGCTAGTTGCGTTAGCCTTTTTTATTATTTGTCCATACTTCTGTTCGAACCCGCGTTGACTAGCTTGTTGAGGCGCTCTAAATTTGAGGGTCTTCCGCGTTGCTTGCCCGTACCGGAGTCAGCTGTTGCTGCCACTACGGTTTTCTATTCTGTGTGATGGTACAGTAACTGTTGCCCTCTAGCGCCAGTTTATGGACTTCGCGTTGTCGGTATCCTATCTTACCCAAAGCCCCGTGACGTTTTCCGCCTTTATCACCTACCTCTTTCCCCCCTGACTAAGCAACTATTTTCCTACTCCTAACCTCAAAAACTTGACACGCTCCAAATTTTCATTTCACACAACTCACTTACACCCTTCACACATTTGCCTCCACTCACCCTTATTCCCTTCACCAAATCTAAAAATACACCACTTGGCAAAAAAGAGTTCTTTCGGGATCGGTACCTAAGTAACCTATGCAACTTTTTGTTGATTTTGTTATTTTCTGTTTCTTGTTAATGTTGTTTTGTTGATGTAAACCATCCATACTTAATTTCACGGAACTTTTAATAAACAAAACAATAATTAATTTTATAAACAATAACATTAAGCTTTTAGCAGAATTTACTAGTCCTCGAAATCATTCTATATTATGTTTAACTCCGAAATGACGATTTTAAAAGTATTTTTGGAATAGTAATTATTTGAACAAATTATATTTGTTCAAACAATTAAGAAGTTGTTCATCTATTCTTTCTATACTCTGTACAATCATGTAATGAACTATTTAGTTATCGAAAAAAACTGATTGAGCAAATGAAGATTGTTTAAACAAATAGAAATTTATTAAACATTAAAAGAAATGTATAAAAATTATGTAATTAGTGAGCAGAACGTAGCATAAGATACTAATTTAGAAAGAGTGTACATCTCTGACTCAATTTTTAGAAATTGGAAAATAGATAATAAATAATTGTTTAAATGATTACATAATGTTTTTAGAAAATGCACTGTTCCAAGCAATGGCAAAAAATTATATTGGAATCAGAAAATACGATTTTTTTAAAAAATTTTTTGCGAAAAAAAGAAGTAATTATTTGTATTAAAAAGACGACGGATATTTGCTAAAAAGTAACAATAATGAACGTAAGAATAGATTTAAAATATATTTCTTGTTTTTGTAAAATTTTAACATATTATTAACTGTACACACTGAGCTATTTAATATTATAATTTTATGTCTCGGTACCCACCTCGGAAAAGTAGGCTCCTCAGCTTTCTGTGAATAATATTTTAATTTTTCGATTGAAAAGCAGTGAAACTGAACCACAACATATGAATCTTAAAGCAAAATATTTAATCGATTCTGACCAATAGCATATTAATTGTGACGCAGGCAGTTGTATTTCAAACAAATAAAGATTCAAGAAAAAAGGTAGAAAAATTATGAATGTCTATGATCAGTCGGCAAATAATCTTTGAAGCCTGATTACTCGGCAGGAGTGAAAAGGATTAAATTAGTTGAATTGTTTGAACTGAGCAAAAAAAAGTGAGGGTTGACATCCGAAAAAAGTGAAAAAAATTTTTGAAATCGGTTAATATCTTCTGTTCCCTTTTTTTATTTAAAAATTCAAAATTTTCAAAATTCCAAAGAATTTCCCTATTGTTTCAAAATTTATGGCGTATTTTTTCTATGTAAAGTTTTTTCTACTGAATAATAATAAAATATATAAATTAAAATTTTTTTTTCTTAATTTAGAATTTATTGAAAATGACTAAACGCCTTTTTTTTAATTGAGTCCTATGCACATATTTTGAAAAAAGTTGAATGTGTCGAACCTGAAATTACGTTTTTTAGCGATTTTGACGACTTGCTAAAACTAAGCTTTTAGACGCAAAAAATGTATTGTTATTACGGCAGAACCATATTTTTGTAGAAATTCGCTGATGGACTCATGTTGTGGGCAACCCCCCCCCCCCATATTGGGGTGAGGGTTAATGTGTAGGTTGATACTTGTTGATAGTATCCCGTTTTATTTAACGAACAGGTAATAAAGTTCACAGACTACAATTCCTTAGACTTATCGGGATGGGGGGGGGGGGCAAATAGATTTTTGAATACAGATTACATTTGGTCCATATTAAAAATTATATACATTTAAATAAAAAATTTTATTAAGAAATATATATTGTATCTTATTTTTAATATAAAAGCTGCAATATATATTGTACATTATTTTTAATATGAAGCAAACATAATAATTTAATATAATGAGCCAAATATAATCTGCAATCAAAAATGTATTTGCCCCCCCACCCCTCGATTAGTCTAAAAAATTCTTACCTGAGTACTTTATTACCTGTTTACTACAAAAAACGGAAGACCTGTTTGACAGTCCTGTTTTACCGGCGTCGTTTTGAAAAAAGTAAGGCCCGATGATTTGCGTTGGGCCAATTGCACACTAAACTATGACTTTAGGTGAGTGCAGGGGGTTCTGATGCAACATTTAAGGGTTCGTTGGGGACCAGTGCCGAACAATTTTGTTTGTTGACCTAAGCGCTGAAATGGAAGTGAGCCCTTTCACTCGCCAACCAAATCATTTCGTCATTTTTGTCCATGAGCCGATCATCAGCTGTGAAATATTCACTCGTTGTTAGTAATCCCCTGCTAATTATTGTTTACGCCCCCAAAAGACGTTGGAGGAGGGTAGGTAACAATATTTTAAACTTCTGCCTGGTAAATCGCTTCATTTATCGTTCAATTAAAGACTCTAAAAGTTTGTGGCCGAAAATACTTTTTTTCAGCAAAAAAAAAAATAGGTGACGCCTCAATTCTGCAATTGCAGCAAATTTATTTAAAAAATAATGTTTTGGAACAATATTTTCTATGAATTTAGATAATGCTTCGTTTTTTAAGTTGTATTGCAAGAAACTTCGATGAAAACAACATCACAATGAAGACACTTCTTCTTGACATTATTATCGTTGAAATTACAAACAAATTTGATAAACAAATTCATTAATCAGGAACTTTTGGATAGACATTTTTTAAAATATGGAACCTTATGATAATTTTAGCAAAATTTGTTGGCAGAAAAATGGCTTTTTTTCAATATCAGTCCTTTATATTAAAAACTTCATCACAATTTAAGCGAAATTCATAATTATTTTATAAATGTAATGATTTTTTAAAACAAATTTAATTGAAAAATGCATTAATCATGCATTTCACGACATAAAAATTTATTTTTTCGATGTCAACTTTTTCAATTAGGAACTGCATGGTAATTTCAGCAAAATTGATCATTTTTTGATCAATTTTACTACTTTTTAAACAAATTTAATCAACAAATAAATTATTAGGGTATTTGTCCACGGGAAATTTCTTTTGATTTCAAACTTTTTAATTGAGATCTTCATAATAGATTCAGCAACATTCAATATTAGTTGATAAATTTTATGATTTTTTAAACAATCACACTATTCGGACACCTGTGGACGGAAATATTAGTTTTTTCCTACATCAGTCTTTTCAATTGTGAAATTCATGATAATATCAGCAAAATTTATAATTAATAGATATATTATATTATCTTTTAAACAAATTTAATAAACATATACGTTATTTGGGTATTTGCCAACGAAAAGGATGTCGAAAATATTTGAAAAGTATAAAAATATCTTATTAATTAATTTGTTTATTAAATTTATTTATAATATTAATACTTATAATCTCGCGAAGAATTTCTTCATTATTATATTGTTGTTATCCAAATGTCTTGCAGTATAACTTGAAAAAACGTAAACTTATCGGAAATCGTAGAAAACATTGCGCGGGATATGCGACTCTCACTCAAGTGAGCACTCAAGCATGAATACGTTAGTTCCCACCCACCGTCAGCCCCAAAATTGGCGCTATAGAAGAGTTTCACTGTAATTAAATTTTGAATGCCTAGTTCTCGCATGATTATTTTAAAGCAACTTGTTTTATTTTCGACATAAATTAATTTGGAAAGAGACCCGCCTTCCTTAGTGCTTCTTATTTATTATCTCAAATTTTCAACTTGATGTAGTGCTTCGTGTGAAAATAAGTTGAGAAATAAAAAAAGTGTCGGTATGGTAGGAATCCAGTCACGTGACCCACTCGTCACATGGGCCTAATAAAATTAATATATAATGATAATAACAAAATGTAATTAGCGATATATCCCCAAAAACGCCTTTCGCGCTCTCAAATGGGTGGGGAGTAGGTGCGAGCCTATTTCGTTTCACTCGTGGTGAACGACAGAGGTCTTAGAGAACTCGAAAAGTGCAGAAGGGAAAGCACTCGCGATGCAGGAAACGCGAGATCGATATTTGGCGCCGACTCAACCAAATAAATTGAGTTTTTAAATAAATTAAACACGTGCTCAAAACTATTTTCAAACTGAAAAAAGCTAATACTCACAAAGTCTCTGCAAAAAAAGTTGATTTAGGAAATATTTCAATATTTATATAGTAAATCGAAAAGTTGATTTTTCTTAAAATTTCGTGCAACGTGAATGTAGAAGGGCATACTGTATTAATAATAATACATAAATATAGATTACAAAAATAAATGATAAATGTTTTAAAAGCGAAGCAAAAAATAATAAATATAGACATATAAATAATATATTAAGAAATTAATAAAAACTGTATAGTGATACGCAGGAAGTGTTTAAAAAAATGCCAGGGATGTCTTCGATTTATTGGAACTCTGTGGACTCGCAACGCTCTTCCGGTGACAGTTCCGGTGACATTCGAAACTACGTTGATCCGTGGGATTTGGAAAATCATGCGTACCTGCAGCAACATGGCCTGGCCACGCCAATTTATGAATCTCATCAACCACGTACTGGACCCAGTCGTTTATCGCACCGCTCACGTACGGAGCCTGATTACTGGTAAATACATACATAAATTCGCATCTTTTACATATTTAATTAATCGACACAATAAACACAGGACTATATAAGAAACATTTTTTTCAATTGCCTGTAGCGCGTGATGGAGAATGTTTTGGCCTCACAATTATATTCTCAAATTGTAATTCATTTCTAAATCACTTTACAAAACGGATTGATTTAGAGCAGCAGTTCCCAACAGTGCACGCGCTAAGATATGAAGTTGGCAACATGCGTGTGGCAACATGCGTGTGATGCCATGCTATTAGACATTTTCACCTCAACCACTGGCTAACTTAACTTCGTTGAATGCTGAGGGGATAACAATGTGCCAAATGCATGAGACAAAACTTTCTTTTTGTCATATCTTCTTAATGAATAGTAATTACTATCATTTTATTATATCATTAAATAGTTATTAAAAAATAAAAAATATCTTCCCAATACACTCATATAAAAAAAATCGTTTTTACGAAGATATTAACAAAATAGGGCAAAAATGGACCGAATCCCATGTATTTGGTCCATTGTTTTCCACTCAGCATTTAACGAAGTGAATTTAGATGATGTTTGAAGTGAAAATATCTAATTCAACAGGTTGGTGGGAAGTCAGGTGTCGGAAGGAAAGTGAGAACAAATGTTGTCAACCTCATATCATCGCGCGTGCGTTCAAATTAAAAGCTGCGTATCAGTCAGTTTGAAAGTTTACAATTTCAAATTACTCAGTTTAACCCTTTTAAATGGCATAATCTTAAATTTGTAACAATCGAAAGAATTTTAAATTGCAAAAACTCAAATTTGAACAATTTAGAAATTGAAACTTTAAACTTTATTCACCGCACGATTAAAATTAAACACTTTTAAATTGTGAATCTCTGAAGATTTCACCATTTTACAGATTGACGAATTTAAGGGATTCAATATTATTTCAAAGATTTTAAGTGATTTTTGACAGATTTCAGTAGATATAAGACCAGTAGATATAATATCCAGCATATCCAGTAGATATAAAACCACGTATTTAAGACCAGTCTAGGATTGTGGAAAAATTGATCTTTTTTACTTAACAATACTTTAGAATCATAGAAACAATATGCAGCTGGTACTATACATGGTGCAGGAATCGCAGATTAGAGTTTAAAAATTTTCAAGGATTTAAGTGTTCCTAAAACTTTAAACACGTTTTTCTCGAATACAATATTTCCAAACTGGGAGTTCGTATTACTTGAATACTGTATCATGGATCGATTTGAAATTTGAACAGTAGCTTCAGAATAAAATTACCTATCGACTTACGTAGCCTTGTTGTGATTTAATGTAACTTTTTCATCTTAACCAAATTTACTGCTTATTTGTTTGGCAAAAATTTAATTCATATCTTCAAAAGTGCACTATTTCTACAAAATTTGATTTAAAA
>NC_046658.1:34994888-35024785 GCF_010883055.1 Belonocnema kinseyi
GAGAGAGAGAGAGATTATACAATTTTTCGGCTTTTCGTTCCTGTTCTTATAACGAACGAGATAATTTTACTCCCGTGGTGTTAAAAATAAAAACGATTTCCAAGATAGACTCTGTCGCTATATTATTCTTACCCCCTTATGAATCCACCCGCAAGATTTTTTAAATGTTTCGAATATTATAATACCTTAAACCAAAAAACCTTTAAGCTGCCTTATCATTAAAACTCCATTAGATAAAAATTGTACTAATCTTATTTTAAAAACTGACTTTTGTTTTTGTAAAATTTTCTATAATTTTTAATTTCCAAAATTTTCAGATTTAATGTTTTAAATATCTTCGACTCATTCATGTCATGTAATAAGAAAAATGTAAAACAAGTTTTTCGATTTGGAAGGTATTTCATATCGATTATTATTCATTAAAATTCTGATCTATTTTTAATTTAAAGAATTTTAAAAATACCATGGACAGACAAACGGACTACCAAAAAAAATATAAGGGTTACAATCCGGGTCTAAGAAACACAAAACTAATAAAAATAAATAGGACAAAAAGGATAATACATTTGTTTAGCTGTAAGGAGTGAACTACATACTCGTATATTAAACATTATTAAATAGCTTGAGAAACTAATACAGGTATGCTCCATCTATAAAGGAACCTGGTTATGATGCTCCTGCGTCTACGGAAGAGTTGTATTTTGGTACATCAAGAAAACCGAGTAATAGTTGTTACTATCGTCAACCCATTTATGAGGATGAAGTCTCACAATATGCAGCACCAATTCCAGCCTATATTCCTCTTTCCGGTAAGTGATTTCATTTGTATTTTCAATTTGAGGGGCTAAATATGTTAAAATTTATTAAATTGGTGTTAGTACGTCTTCCAAAATTTTTTAAAACAACATCAACAACCTGCTTCGTATCCAGGCGCGGCTCTACGTTGCTGCGATATCGACGATTGCCACCCTACCCCGCTAGGATCTTTTGACAGTCCTTCCGCATGCATGGAAATGCTTTATAATTGATTTTCAAGTTATTACATTTGAACTTTAGATTTTAAAAATTGTGATGTATGATTTAAAATTTATTACTATTTAACAATTTGTTTCACGAACCTAATTTTAGAATGCTGCAATTTTAAACGAGGTTTGAAATTATTTAATTTTTAACGGTACCATTAGCCTTGGATTCATTATTTTTTAAACTTCCAACTAGAAATCATATAATTTTCAACGTTTTAATAATAATTAAACTTGAAATGTTCACAATATTTTTAATTCCTCAATTTTGTCCAGTACATGATAACTGTTAATCATTTTTATCATCTTAAAAATTTCTGCAACTTTCATTTAAAATTATAATTATGCATGCGCAATTCTGAAAAAGTTTCATTTTTGAAACTTAAAAAAAAATTTTTTAGATTCAAAATTTAAAATCCGCAAATATTTATTTCGAAGTTTCCTCATTTTCAAATTCTCAATCAGGAACGTTACTAATTTTTTAATTTTAATTTTGTAATGCTAGGTTTTTAAATCAACTGATACTAATTTCAGTTGCACAGTTGTTGACGCTTTTTTGAATTATTAAATTGTTACGGCATTTATGACTCTTTTCATATCCAATACAAAACCATTGTCCTTTAAATTACTTTGTATACCATTTATGAATTATAAAATCAATTTATATCTTTAAAATCCGTTAAACTTTTTCAACGTTTTAAGAATAATTAAACTTGAAATGTTTACAATATTTAAGATTCCTCAGTTTTGTCCAGTACATGATAACTCTTAGTCACTTTTATCATTTTATAAATTTCTGTAAGTTCCATTTAAAATTATAATTATGCATGCGCAATTCTGAAAATCTTTCAATTTGAAACTCAAAACAAAAGTTTTTTAGTTTCAAAATTTTAAATCCGCAAATATTTATTTCGAAGTTTCCTCATTTTTAAATTCTCCATCAGGAACGTTACTAATTTTTTAATTTTACTTTTGTAATGCTAGGTTTTTTAATCAAATGAAACTAATTTCAGTTGCACAGTTGTTGATGCTTTTTTGAATTATTAAATTTTTATGGAATTTATGACTCTTTTGATAATCATTGCAAAACCATTGTCCTTAAAATCATGAAAAATTAAAAACCTTTAAATTATTGAAAATTCAATTAAAATTTGCTCAATATTATAAACTCACTTTGTATACCATTTATCAATTGTAAAATCAATTCATATCCTTGCAAACCGTTGAACGTTTTCAACGTTTTGAGAATAATTAAACTTGGGATGTTTACAATATTTAAGATTCCTCAATTTTTACCAGTACATGATAACTCCTAGTCATTTTTATCACCTTAGAAATTACTGTAACTTCCCTTAAGTTTTATTTTTGAAACTTAAAAACAAAAGTTTTTTAGTTTCAAAATTTTTAATTCGCAAGTATTTATTTCAAAGTTTCCTCATTTTTTAAATTTTAATCAGGAACGTCACTAATTTTTTAATTTTAATGTTGTAATGCTAGGTTTTTAAGTCAAATGAAACTAATTTCAGCTGTACAGCTGTTGATGCTTTTTTAGAATTATTAAATTTTTACGGCATTTTTTGATATTCATTACAAAACTGTTGTCCTTAAAATTATGAAAAATTAAAAACCTTTAAATTATTAAAAATCCCACTAAAATTTGCTCAATATTATAAAATTACTTTGTATACCATTTATAAATTGTAAAATCAATTCATATCCTTACAAACCGTTGAACGTTCTCAACGTTTTGAGAATAATTAAACTTGGAATGTTTACAATATTTAAGATTCCTCAATTTTTTCCAGTACATGATAACTCTTGGTCATTTTTATCAACTTATAAATTTCTGTAACTTCCATTTAAAATTATAATAATGCATGCGCAAGTCTGAAAAATTTTCATTTATGAAACTTAAAAACAAAAGTTTTTTAGTTTCAAAATTTTTAATCCGCAAATATTTATTTCGAAGTTTCCTCATTTTTTAAATTTCAATCAGGAACTTTACTAATTTTTTAATTTTATTTTTGTAATACTAGGTTTTTAAATAAAATGAAACTAATTTCAGTTGTACAGTTGTTAATGCTTTTTTAGAATTATTAAATTTTTACGGCATTTATGACTCTTTTGATATTCATTGCAAAACCGTTGTCATTAAAATCATGAAATATTAAAAACCTTTAAATTATTTAAAAACCAATTAAAATTTCCTCAATATTATAAAAATACTTTGCATACCGTTTATAAATTATAGCATTAATTTATATCCTTACAGTCCGTTGAAATTAAAAAAAATCCGTGAAATACTATGAAATCATTAGATATTTTTTGAATTCCTGGAAAATGGATTCAAATATCTCGATGACTTGTATAATCCCTTAAAATCATTTAAATCTTTAAAATCTTTAAAAATCTTATTAAATTCTTGAAAAATTCCCTGAAATATTTTTAAACACCCTGAAACCTCATAGTTCCTATACAATCCTTTTACCTCTTTTGAAATTGTAAATCATCAGACTCCTGGGAAATTCCTTCGAATTTTTTTAAATCTCTTGAAAATTCTTTGGATCCTCTTAGAAATACCCTCAAATGTTTCAAATCCTTTGAAATCTTTTAAAATGTCTTGAAATTTTTAGGCGCTTGGAAATTTTTAGGAATCTTTTAAAATACCCTTCAAATCCCTTGAAAACCCTTTAAAATCTTTGAAATCGATTGAAATGTTTGAAAACGTTTTTAAGTTTTTAAATTCTTTTAAAATCTCTCAATTCTTGTGAATAAATTCCTTGAAATTAATTAAAATATAAAATTCGCTGAAATATTGTGAAATTACATGAAATCTGATGATGTTCCTTTAAATTTCTTTAAATATTTGAAGCCCTATGGAATCCTTTTAGATCTAGGAGAATTTTTAAAATATCTTATTAAAAATCTTGAATATTCCTCAGAATCACTGAAATTATTGGAAGTCTTAATAAATCTCTTAAAAATCTTTGGAAATATTGATAAGTCTTGGAAATTCTATGAAATCTCTTGAAGTCTTTTTTAATATTTTAAGAACTTATAAATCTGATTAAATCCTCTCAAATCTTTCAAAATTTAAGGAAATCCTTCAAAGGCGCAGATTAACCGAAATATTTGAAATCTTTGAAATCCTTTTATTTTTGTGAAATTCTTTGCAGTTTATAGAAACATTATCAAATGTTTTGAATTTTTGTATATCTACTGAAATCAAAATTTAGGACATTTAAATAGGAAAATAATCCAATGTAAAATCCTTTTTTAACGTCCAATAATCAAATTGATGATAAGAATTCCTGAAAATAAAATCAAGAATCTAACGACCAAATTTGGACAACCACCACAAAATATTCTCATTGGAAACTGAAAAAAAGGATCACTTCTCTCTCCTCCTTTCCCCCTAATAAAGAAAAAAAAAAGAAAACTATTCATGCTTACTTTGGACGGAAATAAATAGGAGGAAAGAGAAATGAGAAGGCAACCAACGAAATCTTCTTCCTTCTCTCTCTTTTTCCCTTTCTTTCGTCCTCTTTATTTCCAACATTATCAAATCCCAATAAAAAACATTTAAAAAATATATATCATAATCACCAACGTTTCAACACTTATACATCACCCTTATCAAGGCAAAAAAATCTATAATATAAAATAAAATTAAAATAAAAATAAAATGAAATAAAATAAAACAAAAATCAAATAAAAATCAAATAAAAAAATTAAAATATAAATAAATAAAAAATAAATAATTAAAATAAAATAAAAATAAAATGAAAATAAAATTGGTTGCCAGCAGGAACAGCACACCTGCCACGATGCTATCTCACTGACAACTGAGAATCAAGTGAAAGTTTAAAATGCAAATCAGCCCCAAACAAACCTGAAATAAAAATGACCTCCAATCCAAGTCAGCCAAATTAAAATTTAGGACATTTAAATAGGAAAATAATCCAATGTCATGAGTCAATTACGCCCACAGAAAAGTGAGCGTTAGTTGCCTTTTACCGTTAATTTGTTTCACACATGGCCACACACGCACCCAAAGTCATGTATACATATCTCAAACTTTACCCCGGAACGAACTACTGTGAAAATCTTCAATAGCCCTCCCTTCTATAGCTTTTCCGAGAATTGATGCCACGCCGCATGTAGGTGTAACAGGTGCTACGCGAGGTGCGCGGGATCTGCGGCTGTCACTCAGGCGAGCAGTCAGGCAAGAACAAACAAAAGCGAAGCAGGCTATAATGAGTTAGTTGCCACCCACCGTCAGCCCCGAAATCGGGGCTATAGAAGAGTTTCAGTGTACTTTAAAATCTGGCGCCGTACGAAATTATTAATCACAGCTCAAATGCATGGCTCCCACACTGTGGTTTCAGAACGCGGATATCTCTGGAATACGCTGTAGTTACTCCTGTGTAGTTTTAGGTTATGTAACTCCATGTGCCAATTTAAAAATACACATAATCACTACTGCGCATGCCAGAGATATCCATTACCAGCAATTGCTTCGCAAAGTGTTATAAATAGGGTTAGCAAACGTTTATCACAGGGTTACACGCGTTTTGATTTTTTTCCGGTAATAGAATGTTTAATAAGAATTTGTTTTCTTGTTTTTACTATATTTCATAAAAAGAGAATAGAATTCATTTTTTCAATAGCGTTTGGCTGGGTGAGGTTTGGTTAACTATTTGCTGGGTGTATGTGGGGGAGGCAGACAGACATGTGCTGATTTTTCACGAGATCCATTTGGTAACCATATTTATAAATGTAAATCTTCGTAAACTCAAAATCATGGGGAAAAAACTAAAATGCCACGTCTCAACATAAATGAAGAATTGAAAGAAGCAAATCAAGATTTAGTAACCCAAAAAACTAAGAATAAATATGAGCTGGCATTCGAGAAATTTTAAAGATCGAGAAAACAAAACAGAAGACATTTTCGGTCAGTGATCGTAATCATTATCAGATCATATTCACCTCATAGGATGTTCTCGTACGATTTGGGTAAAGTGCTATCTAACGCTCACTTTTCTGCAGTCTCATAAAATGGTGGTTTCGAATGTTTTGAACTCTTTCACAAAATTTGGATAGAATGGCTGCAAGACTTTTATCGGGTCGGTTGGTGAGTCCCAGTCTGCTTCTGAGCGCTATTTTTACAAATAAATAATACGTCTGTTTTTTACTCAGAAGAAATTTAAAGGAAAGAAATCCGACTTTTTCAGATAAGGATAAATAGCCCTAAGTTTGAAAATGTCTGATAAAATTGTTCGATAAATTAATTAGTTAATTAGGATATAATTTAAATTTTATGTACTTTAAATTTAGAAGAGTGCCAATATTATAAATGCTTTTATTTTTCAGTTAAGTATTCAACCAGAAATTTTGTTTTTAGAGGCCACTCTGAAATATTTATATTTAAGTATTTGACTGCTAATAAGAAAAGTATCGCGCGCATAAAGCACATAACATGATTGCTAGTATAAAATTAGTTAGAAATTCGCAAATTTAATTAATCGTCTCTCTATGTACATATATTTTTTCGACGACGCCCCCTCCAGGTAATTTCTCTGGGTACGCGCGAGATCCGTGTTCAAAGCTGTAACTGTTGTGTGAATGTGTAATGTCGAGTCACATAATCTTTACATAATTGTTGGCCACTTATCGTCGTACATCCCACAATATAAATTTAAATCATCGAAGATTATGTCAAATAATTAAATTGCAAATCTTCGCAAAAGTTGGCCCAAAATCTAACATATTGGAGATGATGACTATTTACAATTTACTTTTTGTAAATAAATTACTTGCTGCTTATGTTTCTCTAATTCGATCTGTTCTAAAATGCCCCGAGTGACTGATTATTTTTTTGATATTAAAAGTTGAAAGTCTTGTATATTAAGAGTGGAAAAATCATACATATTTTCCTAAACATGTAAACTACATTCCATAGACATTTTATTTTAAAATGAACTTGATAAATTAAAAAAATTATTATTTCAGAAGTAATTACTTATATTAATATTCTTTAAAAAATTAAAATATGATTTTTATGGTGTATTCTTAGAAATTAGGGAAATGCCGTAAAAAAATTTAATAAAAAGCCTGAAACTGTAGGGGTCATGATTCGATATTAAAATTCACTGACGAAGATGACTCGAATGATTTTGGTAATATTTTTATTTTTATTGAAGAATTTTAAATCTTAAGCTTTATTTTAGAAATGAACTTTTGACTTTTTTTAAACAGAAAGAAATGAACTAATTTTTACATGAACAAACTTCAGTAGATCCATAAAAACATTAAGATTTAAATTCGTACGATATTTAAAATTCTACAATGATTAGCTTAACTGAAGTTGAATAACAGTCTCGCTCTTTCAATCATCGCTTATAGATTCATAATTTCATCTTCGATTACATCAACGCTGGCTTTTTCTTGGAAAATCTCAAGCTGAAAAAATTATTTCTTTAAATAACATTTTATTTTTCGAAACTTTACAAATTTACTGATTTATATATTCAACCTTGACTTATATTCTTTACATAAATGAAGACAAAAGTCAACGTTACGAGCTAAAAGAGGCCGGACGTACCCGATCATGCATGAAATAGAAAATCTCCTAGGGCGAGTAGCCGAGTGCCGGCGAATAAGTAATTACTGTACTTGGCGCGATAATCAAATTCTGTTAAGATGGGAGTTTGTGATTCTCACGAAAAAATTTTTTCCGGAAAAAAGGCTTTACTTCGACATTTCCGCGAAGTTCATAGTGAAAAATATAAAAGTCCACACAAAACTTATGAGTGTTTATTCTGTGAAAGAACATTCAGTCAAAAATGCAATTCAAGCAGAAATGGGGAAATAATTCGCCAGAAAAAATCTTCTAATTGAAGTTATCCACATAAGTGTCCACTCTGTGAAAAATCATTCAATAAAAAATACAATTAAAGCAGACATGAGGGAATTATTCACCAGAAAGAATGTTTTAAAAAATCTGCTGATTCAAAGTAAGTACACTAAATTCGAAATTACACAGTTTAAGAATATTAATATTATAATAAAATTATATGTATCGTTGCCCTAAAGTTATAGTCTCTTAATGGTCAAACTGAGAAAGTGAGGTCAAATTTTAACCATAATATCACAGTAATACAAGATTCTGAATTTCAGTAGGAAAAGCCAGTTGACTTTCAGATGTAACTAAAAGGATCATTCGTCGGTTGAAAGTCAACTGATGATGATAACATGACTTTAAGTAACGCGCTCGGTTGAAAGTTAACTGCTTTATATACGTTAAATGTACTTTATAAGTTAATTTAAGACAGAAAGATTGTTGACCTTGCGTCAACGCGTGCGTTTGAAATGAAACTTATAGGTTAATTTAAGGGCATATGATACTTAGAAAATTGTCGATTTTACCAGTTTTAGATTCCCCTGGCTTTTTTCCTAGGATAAGAAATATTTTGCCTTCAAAATCTGGGAAATGATAGCGAACATGCTAACGGACGTCCCCGCACCCATTTTTTGCGTTTTTTTTATCAAAAAATTTTTGATATTGCTTACAACGTGCTAACAACATAGTAACTAGTAACATATTAACTAAACATAATAACTAATCCCCTGGAACTAACCTTGCTTGCAGGCAATCAAAAAAGTTTATTTCATAAATAATTTCCAGATTATCGGAAAGGCAGAGATGAAAAACGACGTAACCTCAAAATCATGCATATGCATAAAATTTTTATTCAGCACAATAAATTTTTTTGTTATTATCCCTCAAAAAAGAGTCCGGGGACGTCTGTTATGATATCTTATAGCATCTCCGAATTCAGATTTTACAAATTTTCATTTTTGTCAAAAAAAGCCGGTGAAACTGTAAGTATCACATGCCCTTAAGTCAGCTGATTGTTGAAATTCATAACATTCATGCGCTATAGTTCAGATATTAGGAACATGAAATTAATATATAATTAAAAATTGAATAATTTTAGGAATTTAATTTTTTTAATGTGGGCATTGAATAAATTATTCATTCTGGCTAATAAATCAAGTTGTTTTATCTTCTAAGTCGATGAGATTAGTAGAAGGAAAAAAGAACTTAATGACAGTAAACAAGGCACTTATGTCCATTTCAAGCTACCAGGTACAGAACGTGAATCTTCAATCTTTTTTCATATATTTGTTTATCACATGTGTACGTTTATTCGATTTATAATCAGAATACGTTATAGATCTGAGTACATACATCAAAGTAGGAAACGTTGACGAAACAACTGCCATGATCTCAGTGCTGATCGATATCCAGTGGGCACAAAATTTGACGACGTTTTACGACATCCTTACGACATCTTTACGACAACTTTACGACATCCTATGTCCATGTCGTTTCGGTGTCTTTGCGATATCGTTAGGACATCGTTAGATCATACGATTTATTTACGATATCGTAAAGACACCTTAACGACATGAACATAGGATGTCGTAAAGAAGTCGTGAAGATGTCGTAACGATGTCGTGAAGATGTCTTAACGATGCCGTAAAGACGTCGCCAAATTTTGTGCCCACTGGGTTCTACGCAGCGCTATCAACGCCATATTGTATACTCTCAGCTGCTCTCTTGGCTCCTCATTCTAAAATCGCCGAAATCCGTCCAAGTGTTTGCGCAACGCCAGATCGCATTTTGCGCACGCCTTTCTGCCAGCACAAATTGAATTTCAGAGCACGCGAATGAAAATCATCCCAAACTCAACATACATGCCAGTTAATTATCATATTACTCGTATATCAGATATGAGACACTGAACTTAAGTTTCATTTCTGGTTCAAATGAAGTGACTTACTTAAATTAATGCAAAAATGAAATTCATCTACATTTAAAATTCTTCATCTTGTATTACTGTGATGCTCTACAAAAACGTTTTGAAATGTCGAAATAAGTTTATCGAAGAAAAATAATGCATAATCAAAAACATATATTACGGTTTACTATGATATAAGAGATAAAAATATTTTTTATAAACCCCCCCCCCTCCCATTTTTTCCATTCACTGTGCTCGATCTTTTCACAATAATATATTTTGTTAATTGTTTTTCGAATTGCTCACTTGTTCACAAATTTTATCACTATGCTTTCGAGATTTTAAACAGATTGCAATCCTGAGCACAATAGATAATTTATGAAGATATCGTTTTTGTTGCAGTGTTATTCATTTTATAAGTAAATCTGTATCAATATAAACAAACAAAATAACATAATGTTTCATTCTTTGATCATTCTATTAAAGATTAAACTGATCCGTTTAGATTTCTTGGGAATATTTTAATCTCATATGTAGAAATGCACTCTTTAAAATGTCTTTATTTAAATTTAATGATAGTTATATGTTGAAAAATTAAATTTAATAATAGTCATATCGTCGCAAGGATTAAACTTTGTTTTGTAAATCAATTTTTCCTAGTCCTTTCTTGCATTTCTATAAGTGAAAAAATTCCAACTTCGTGGAGCATATTTGACATGGATAACCTATTTTCAATTTGAAAAATATAATAACAATTTTTAAAATTATTTTTAACCTTGAAAGCAACCATCGAAATATTACTCAAAAGTCAATAATTTTCGAATAACTTATTTAATTCGAGCTATGTAATAAAATAGAATAATGTAAACTACGATTCTGTTAAACTTTTTACTGAAGAATTTCATTATAAATAGTTCATTTATAAATATTTTGTGGACATGGCGCACTATAATTCTGAGAAAAAATAAATTTTTTGAATATCATAGTACACCGTAATATATGTTTTTTATCATGCATTATTTTTGTCCGATAAACTAATTTAGAAATTTGAAGACGTTTTTGTAGAGCATATTGTGGTTAAAGTTTCAACTTCATTTTCTCTCGTTCAGTAACACCAGGGTAAATCATGTCATTTAAAAGCATTGAAACTTTTCACCTTTTTTAATATTTGATCATATTTATGGGTTTTAAATTTTTACTATAATTCTTTGATTGAATGTACTCAAATATTATTTAATTATGATTGCTAAATTGACATGGTGCAGTGCTGCCAACCCTCAAAAGTGGTTACTTCACTGCATCAATAAGTAACCTTTCACTGATTGTCAGTGACCCATTTCTAGCTATTTGAATCAGTGAAATTTCACTGATTCATATTTAGAGAGTAGTTTTCTCTAATTTTTATTAATTAATTTTTAATAACTGAGTAGGCGAAGCAAAGTTAAAGATTTTATAAACAAATATGCCTGCTGCGCGGGTACGTCCTCAGTGCGCGCTGCGCTTCGGGCCAAGTTTGAGGGCGCCTAGCGCGCGGGTACATTCTCGCGCTTCGCACTCGTTTTCGTACGTTTAATGCGTACACTTTAACAAGACTTTTTCAAATATTATAAATATTATAACTTAAATCGAAGACTGTGATTTAAACTTCTGAGGAATTACAGCCATAAATTGCAACTGCAATTTTTGTCGATTTGTTTTTAAAGAAGGTTCTCAAAGCACCTACGGCTTCGACGAATACATTATCATTACGAAACTCGCGCTCGATACTTTATGTCCGATTGAAAAAATTCAGCAAAATAATTGGTAAATCTTGTTCAAATTTATTTTAAAAAAACAACGCTTTAAACTTATGGATCTTTTAAAAACAAAAATTGCATATTTTTGAAAATGATCCGACTTTTGGAACTTTTGTCTAATTAAGAAAGTTCACTAGATCAATTTCGAAATACATTATTTCATATCTAGTAGAAATTTGAATTAATATTTCTTAACCTCTTAACAAACTTTTTTCTCGTTTTTTTGAAAATTTTCAAAATTTTGAAAAGCTTCTTTTTTTTCTATTTTTCTTAACGTTTTCAAAATTTTTAAAGGTATAGATCTTTTCTAATTTTTATCGAAATTGAACATTTTATTTTGATAATTTGCAAGTCTCCTACCAATATATAAGAAACTTTGACAAAAATTCTAAAATTTAACAAAAGAAAATTTTTCAAATTTTGAAAATGCTCTAAATTTTTAATTTTGGTCGGAAATATCTGCTTAGCGAACATAACCTTTATTTCGGGAACCTAAAGAAGTGTATCAAGGGCTAACTTGTTTACACTGTCAGAATTTGATTCTTTTCGGATTCTGTGAGTGTCGAAACGTAAAAAAAAACAGAGATCGAAAATTTGGACGATTACATTACTCTCTCATGAATGAGAATTTGAAAAATTACAACTTTGTAGCACTTATCTAAGGAAAGATAGTTACAAACAATATTAAATTGTTTAAAAAACTTTTTTGTTAACTTCTATTAATTATTATGTCACTAAATTAAAAAGGACAGAAAGGTATAAATTCATGAAAAACCCGCAACTATAAGACATTGCTATAGATGGAGATAGTCATAAGCAATAATAATTTGTTTGAACAATTATTTTTGATAAATTTTATTAAATATTAAGTCACGCCTAATGAAAAATTGACAAACAGTTGATAATTTCATGAAAAAAACCGCAACATTCTGCCAATTAAGCAAAGAGAATATTATTAATAATGACAATAAATTGTTGAAAACATTATGTTTGTTATAAATTAAAAATCAAACAATTCGTTTAAAAGCGAATAAAATTTTGAAATTACTTTAATTGGAACATAATAGTTAAAAATAGTTTTATTTTAAAATATTTCAATTCACATAGAAAATAACAATTTATAAACCAACTAATTGCTAACGATAAGTATGATTTAAGACTTTTTATGCGAATTCGAAAATGTTTTCATCGCTTTCTCGACGTGGTTTGGAGCAACAAAGTTGGTCTTTTCTGGCGAAGAGGTACTTTACCGGTTTAGGCAGAGAAAGTGCAATTTACAGTTCCACGCATATGCGCATTCGTTAATTAAACCCCTGTCCACTGTTAAGCGCCGTACTTCTGCATCTAAACTAACCTTTAAATTTAGAAGTTAAAAGTAAATTATAAAAAAATGAAATAAATTTGTGTGGACTAAGATAGCGACTTTATGCTTTTAAACATTTAGCATTTTATTTGTGCATCTTTGGATCTTGAGATGACTTTATAATATCTCCCAGACAGGGTATCATCTTCATTACGAGTTCATTTCGAATTTAAAAGTATCAATTCGATGTTTTCGTTTTCGCTAAACATTACAGAACAAATGCTAATTGGAGAAAATTGGTCAGAGTGAAAGAAGCCTTGGCACGATAAAGTCGCAGCCGGAAATGTCAATAATGCATCTTCGTCTGCTCGATTTCTAACGTTAGAAAGTGACCGACCATCTGTTACATGCGTATTTTCATGTATGACATCATCAATAAAAACTGTTTATAACGATTTCAAGTAATTTAGGATACTATTTATTGATAAATATGAAAATATGTCAAAATCCTTTCTTCTTTCACTTAAAAACATTAATTCTAAAATTATGAGAAAGACAACTGCATAAGGACCATTTGGGTATTCTTCTCTAAAACACAGAGAAATGGAATAATAAAATTTTCACTGCTCTACAATATTGTAAGTAATGACCACATGCTTCTATAATTTTAACGTAAATTTTCCATCATGTAATTACTCTGACTCCGGAAGGGATTTGGCCTAATGATATACTAATAATTTTTAAATCCAGTTGTTATTCTCAGATTATTATTAATAAAATTCTTAAATTTTAGAGCAAGCATGTTTTAAAATTTTATCATATAAAAAATAGATATATTGCACATATTTCACATGCCCAAAAAGTCCTTAATATATATAAATGATTTTGTAAAAAATAAGCATTTTTAGAATTTATGAGGTGCTAAACTAGATAAGGACCATTGTGTTTTCCCCCTGCAAGTTGAAAATTTGTTTTCTGAATGTGTACACATCCCTAATTTGCACGAACAAACTATTGGTGGTACAATTTGGTAATTAAATATTTATTTTTACAAAAGTTCTATGACGAGCTAGGTTACAGTCGAGAAAACGATATTAATTGCCTAAGAGATGCGAAGAGATAAATTTTCCATATAAATTAAAAATACAATTTAAACTTGACAATCGCCGTTTAGATTTGTAAAGACTAATATGTTTTATAGCAAATTGAAGGCAGGAAAAAAGGATATTCACAAAAAATAATGATAAAACCATGATTGCGATACTAGCAGTTTAAATCAAATAAGTTTTAACGTATGTTAGAAAAATTACAATTTTTAATAGGAATGTTTAATGGGAAGTCTCCGTGCTACTGCTATAATGTGTGCGGGGTCCCACAACAAGCAATTGTTATCTGAAAATGACACCGCCTCTCAGTAGAAACGCTGTAAATCACACCTATGGCCACGTCTCATGACCTTGATATCAATGGCCTATACTCTGAAACCTGGAATTGTGCATAGTCACGGGCATGGCAACCTGATACAACTAATACGCTAAACTTGCGGCCCTCAAGCTGCTTGCCACGCTTGACTAAGCTCCGTCTCCCTAACAAATATATATATAATAAATATAATATAACAATATTTTAAATGGTCCTTATCGAGTTCTGATTCTCATATCTTTACACACACACAACTGAATTAAGCCCTCATGATTTGAGAAAAGCAAAATATTGCTTTTTTGACAAGGACTGTTCTTCTATATTTCTGTAAAAGTTTACGTGCATTTCCTTGTCAAGTATCTTCTGGAGGAATTTTTCAACCTCTGCTTTCTTTACTTCGACTTTTTAGAACAGAAGCATCTAAATGGAGTAATGCACTTTCGTAACTTCCGATGTTCAAATTCAGGTGAAAGGTCTCGGCCACCTGCTCCGCGGCATTGTAAAGGAACGCTGCTTTGCCAATCAGATCTCATCCATATGCATGATCTTCCGTGTGGCGATTTCATGGGCCTTAATCTCTTTCTTTGTCCATTGAACCATCCCAAACGAGTAGAGTAGAACCATGACGGCAAGTATAATAGGCACAGACACTAAATATCTTTGCAGATACCTCGTTTAACGCCGAGAGATTTGAAGCCCAACTCTTCCGAACAAGGTGCTTGCATCTGCTTCGGAGAGACTCCTTTACTAATTTTGCGTCCTGAATGCGGATTTCAGGCACGCCCAGGTATTTATAGGCCTCTTCAGTGTCAAGATGTCTAATAACACTTATAGCTACAAGCTTAGGGTCCCCGGCACGCAAATAATCTTTCCTTTCTTCAGATGTATTTTAGCACACTTGTCCAATCCAACGTCCATATCAATCTCTCTTGTGTACTGAAATAGAGGCAGAAGTGTGATGCAAAAAAAGAGCTCTCATGGTATTGCCCTGAAATATGCCCCTCTGGATGGTGACGTTGTACATTGTAACGCGATAATTTCCAGAGGAATTACTAAATCTAGTTTTCCAAATGGGCATCAATCTCTCTATGCATCTCACTATGTTTGGATGATGCTTCAAGCTTTCCAATAGCCAGATAATAAGTCTATGAGAGGATGAATCGAAAGCTTTCCGGTAATTAATCCAAGCCCTTTACTAGAGGCGCTGATGGGCTTGCCGCGTCTTTGCAGACGTACCTGTTAATTAGCAGATTCTCTCGGCATCCTACTACACCGTTTTTTGAATCACGTTGCCCTAACACCAACCATTGCGGAAAAGGAGTTTCCGACTTTAAATATGAGATTAATATGAGGCTCAGATGTTGGCGTGTGAAAGTAAACTTCTTTCACCAGAAGTTCCAGATACCATCTGTTCCTGCAGCGGAAAACTTCTTCGTACTCCTAATTGCTTTTTTCATCTCTTTAGCAGTGATTGCACAGAAAAAACAAAAGATAAAGTTTACATCGATTCCAGGTGAAAGATTTACCGCAATAAACATTAACCTTGCCAGTTAAACTTTACACGAATCTGAAACATTTCCCGATTTTAACCTTGCCTGGGTAATCTTTCGTCTCATAATCGCTCCACTTTTATTCGAAATGTAGCGAGAATTACTATGACGCCAGTGCTATCTACCAACGTTTACCTTCATTAAATTGGAGAGAAATGGGGATTCCCATCTATCAGCTGCTTTTTGCTAAGCAGTTATAATTAGCTAAGTTATAATTCGTCTAGAATATTCTAATCTATTCCGAAGAGATATCAGTAAGAACAAGGTTTTATTCGTATTGTCTGTTGCTGGTTCTATATGTTTTACCGAAACTTGCTCACTGTGACGACAGCGGTCGGTGCTCGCGCGGAGGTAAGACTACGCTGTTGATAGGTATTCCTTAAAGAAATTGTAAAATAAGTGAAACTGTATTTATTAATGCAATATTTTTCATAGTGCATTCTGCTTTGTTTCCCCAAAAAATTTAAAAAAAGCGATGCTTGTAGAAATAAGACATAAAAATTTATATTTAATAATAAGTAATACTAAATGCGAAGCATAATTTAGCATAATAAAATCAATCGAATATTTTACTTTAAACAGAATTTGTTATTTAAATGAGATATTTTTCTATATATGGCTGTCTAAAGTAATGTTTGAATTTTTTTTAATATTCCTAGACAAAAATACATTTTAAAATATTTGTAAAATAATATGGTTTTAGTATACGAATGTATATGAATTTTAATTTACTTTGTAATTGTGATGTAATTTGAAACAATTTGCTAAATATATTCAATATAATACGTATATTAATATTAATAAATTTATGTCAGATGTAATACATATTACAAATTAAAAATAATAAATGATGATCCAAATTTATACCGGTAAAAATTCGACTTTCGATATTTGTTGATCGATCCCCTCTAATTTGTTCGTTTTCCGGAAGAAGAAATGCTGCATATTTTTAAAACTGCGATCAACATTAACCCTTGCTCTTGGGCTTTTGACATTATCCTGGGGGTTTTAAATTGAAAAAGCTCGGTTTTCGAAAAATGGAGAAAAGAAGTACTTCTTATCAACTTTTTATTAATAAAAGTTAAGTCCTCTTAAGAAATTTTAAAGCGTTTGTTAATGATTGTCAAGTTTCTGTTAATGATTTGTCGCACCGTTGTAAACTTTAAGTGTGAAATGGGAAGTGGAGAGCCACATGACTAAGCGGATGCCTTTGACTACTAATAAAAGATCTAAGATCATCAGCGTCATCAGGAATATGAGCGAAAATAGGTAGAGCTGTGAACGTATTTCAGTTTTGTTTACCTCAATCTACCCAGTTGTAATATTCGGCAGCATTATCGTGCAATATTGGCGTATAAAAAGTTCGAAACGGAATTAGATTGTTCTTTTCTTTTCGTGGCCTTACTATTTTTTAGACAGTTTTCCTTTATCCTGCTCACGGAAAAAGTGTCACAAAAATGCATTGAAAATCAGCTATAACGCAGAAAGTGTCTATATCACTTGTAGATTAAAAATCAGTTGAATTGGAAATCCTAGCTGATCCCTTTCTTATAAGTCTATCGTTTAAGCTCAAGTTTTAAAACTTTTTATTTGTAATTGTCACCACGAACATAGCTTTTCTCCAGATTTTTAGACTTTTTGTCAGCCATTTTTTCGAAAAACTTTGTGACAGACTCGAGCGATTTTTAAATTTCATATAGAAAATAACTACTAATAAAAAATGTATACAGTTATTTTTTGTTTCAATCATCTTATATGTTAAAGAATTTATTTGGAAAACATATTCACAGAAACCACGTTAAGCTAAACCCAGGACCAAGGAGGTGGACGGAAAGGTTGAATGGCCCCACTTTTTTTCGTTTTTTTGCATTCTTTATTTATTTTTAAAATTATTTTTGATCAAATAATTAAATTAATTTGATATCCTAAATAAAATAAGTATCAATATAAAACTACAGATGAAGTTATGGATATTTAATTACATATTTTACCAATTGAGAAAAATAAGGCTTATGAATGTTCCCAGACTTTTAAAAAATCACGATGGACTGATTCACCACTTTTGTAAGACCAAAACCCTAATAACACGAATTTTCAAAGTCACAGAAAGATAACAATACTTTTCAAAGCTTTATCTAATTCAGCGATTTATGCATCAAGCGAATGTGAAACTTTGCCAGAAGTAAAAGAACAAGTAACCATTTTTTTCAATGCTTTGAAAGCAGCAATTTAAGGTGTAATTTTGAAAATCCCTACATCTCTATAAATCTCTGGACCATTAAACTTATCGGCTTCTTTTAGTAGATTTCTACATGCATTTATTTCGAATGCATCTCCATAATAGGTTTTTGATACAACATGTAACTTTTCTGGTCACAATAAAGCGTTTTCTTGACCGACAACAGACACTAAATATTTCCAGAAAAGGTGATTCACGAAACTTCGCAAAACATGAAGTTCAGGTATTATACATATTTGTTAAACGTAAGTATCATTTTACTTTGGAAAAAGAAGAAGATTGCTCGTACTATGGCATTCTCTGCTATACTCCTTATTTTTCCCTGTATCACAGAATTTATCGTAACCAACCCCTAAATCTCCATAATTTTTCAATTGCATGTAATCATTTTGGTTTCAATTATGTATGGAGCTTGTGCTAGGAACATCATTTCAAACTTTATCAGAAGCAGTTCATCTTCACCACTTCATCTGCACTTTTATACTATTACTTATTTTAATTTGGATACAAAATTATTATAATTATTTGACAAAATAAAATAATAAATAAGTAAAGAATGCAAAAAAAAACGAAAAAGGGACCATTCAACCACTAAGTCCACGTCCTTAGACCTGGGTTTAGCTAAAAGTCGTTTCTGTAAATATGTTTTTCAAATGAATTCTTAAACAGATAAGGTGATTGAAACAAAAATAATTGTATATATTTTTTATTAGTATTTACTTTTTCTATGACTTTAAAAATCGCTCGAGCCTTCCAACAAGTTTTTTGAAAAAAACGGTAAAACTGAAAAAGTGGCATTATTCAGAGAGCGGCTGACAAAAGTCTAAAAATTTGGAATAAAGCTTTGTTTGTGGTGACAATTACAAGTAAAAAGTTTAAACTAGATCAGCTAGGATTTTAAATTCAACTGATTTTTAATCTACAAATGATATACAAACTTTCTGCGTTAGCCGATTTTGCATCCATTTTTGTGACACTTTCCACCTTGAGTAGCACCGTGTGCTGTTGGTATGGTCCTTGAATCTCGAGTTGTTGTTTTCCCATCTTCTTTAGATTTCAGTATTATTTCCAATCTCTTTTCCCTCGTGGATAGCGTGTCATCACAAATCGTAGCCAGTAAAATAGTTTCAGGGCATGCGCTGAAACTGTTTCTTTCAATGACTTATTTGTAAATCAGCATCCTAGACTGATCCGAAAGGTATTTTGAACGGAGGAACATTTCAGAAACGGGTTTTGCAGCAAACGGTGCGTAGAGTGTTCACTCTTCATTACACAGGCACACAAAAAAAGGTTGCCTGAACTTTTGACCAGACCATATTGATCTAATGTTTTTGAGGTTATGGAATCAGAATCCGGTGGCCGCTTGGCTAAACCAGGTCAGGATTTTTTGGTAACTTCAAAAAACACCCAAAAATAGCCCTTTTTGTTTATAGAGAATGTAACTCGACCACATTTTTGAACATTTTTCGGGTCTCTGGTCTTAAGTCCCTTTGTTTCATAAATTATTGTTAACCTGAAAAAATTGGAACATAACCTCACAAGTCACCTCAATCCGCGAATGTAGCCGATCCGTTAATTCGAGAAGGAAAAAAGGGCTCGATGTTTGGACGCTTACGACACTAGCAAGTTTATGACTTCGCCAAATCCGAATTCGAGGTGACTTTGTGCTCTCCGAATAAGCGATTAATCCTAACCCCGAAGTAAAATTTCCATGTGGCTTAATATCCCGTTTTTACAGAAAATTTATTTTGTTTAATTTTTTCGTATCTTTTCGGTTTTGATCAGCTCGAATATACTAGTTTTTGAATCATCCTATGCTGACTCGAAGAGCACAAAGTAACCTCAAATTCGGGTTTGGCGACGTCATAAACTTACTACAGTAGACTCTACGACACTTCTCGCTACGACACTTCTCGTTTCCCGATTTCTCCTTCGTTCGCATGCCCTTACTCCTTGTCTCATCTCACGCACACATATACGCGGCCGGCTACGCCTACTACGCCGAACACGGCTCGACGCAGGAGAGAGGGTTATCTGACACTTTCTGTTCGCCTCCCCTACAGCTCCGAAAACGAGAAGTGTCGTGGAGTCTACTCTAGTGCCGTATGCATCAAACATCGAGGCCGTTTCTCCTTCTCGAACTAACGAATCGGCTAGGGTCGCGTGTTGTGGTGATTTTGAGGTTATGTTCGAATTTTTTTTAGACTAGCCATGATCTATGGCACAAAGGGATACGAGAAAAGATAGGACCAATCAAACTGACCTAAAAAAAATGAAAAATTGGGCATTAGTCAAATTAGAATAACAAAATGGACTGCTTTAAAAATTTTGGGAGGGTATGTTTTGAGGTTAGGAGTGGACTTGGACCTTTCCGAGTAACAAGGTCCCAGATCGATTCAACGACCCAAAAATCATAAGATGACTTTTTTGGGCTTATTTTGCCCCTACAACTGGAAGATCGTTTATTCTGGCTAATTGGAGGCAGTTTTAAGGTTAGGTTTGATGGTTTTGAGGATAGAAGCACAATGCCTCTAAACAGGAATTAATCAACATTATACTGAAATTCAGCGACTCGAGAGACCTGCTATTTTGGTTATTGTTGGGTGTTTTTTGAGGTTAGAAAAAATCCTGACCTGATGGAACCAAACGGCCATTAGATTCTGATTCAGCAAGCTCAAAACTATAAGACCAGCATGGTCTGGTCAAAAGTTCAGACAACTTTTTTTGGGTGCCTGTGTTATTAATCAGCAGAGTGCGTAAACTCTAAAAGTGAAAGTCACCAATATTGCCAGGTTTTCTGTTGAGGCTTCTGTCGGCACGTATACAGTCGAAGATCACGATTAAAAGTTGTTAACTAACAACGGTGTCCGGGAAGGGAAAAAATGTTTACCTGAAAACGCACAAAAATCTGGATAAGAGGTTTTGTTAGTTACTATTTTTAGAAACAAAATCAGCGATAAAAAAAATCCTGACTGATCCTTTTATCGAGATTAATATCATGCTATATAATTCTTGTTATATAACTTACTATCTCCATACATTTTTACAATAATCCTAAATATATTTACATCAAATTAATAATACAATATATTGAAAATAAGTTTTCAAAATGTGTGACACCAGAACTACACATAATGCAAGGTATAGGCAACCATATTTTTTTAAATGGTTTAGTACACATGGTTGGTCGGGAAAAGGCATTATCTTGGCATAAAAGTCTAAATATTGTTCCTGAGAATTACCATGGCGAAGTATTTGATTGAAACGGTTGCAGACGACTTTTAAAAAATTCTGATAAAATATTTGAGTCTGAAATATGTAAAAATGCTAATAAATTTCAATGTATTGCAATTATTAAAAAATGCGAAGCATTAAATAAAATGGTGAAATGTTGTTTTTTAACAAACAAGATCGGTGAAAATTTACATGAACATATCGAAAGATTTAAGACAGTTTATATCTGGCAACCGGAATATTAGAAACATTAAAAGTTCATGTACTAGTACTGTAACGTGGCAAAAATACTAATGCCAATTTAACTTCTCGACCCGTCAGGACTAAAAAGGGTCATAGAAATTATTAGAACATTTTTATCTGGCACCAGAAACTCATTTCTGTACAGGGTTGCTTCTGCCTTAAAATTCCGGATAACTACTTCGCACGGCAGCTCCCCTTTGTTAGGATTCAGTGGAATATCCCGCTCTCTGGGTGACATCACAAGAGATACCCGCTGAATTGGCGGGCTCACAAACGGAAAATCCTGGGATCACCAGTCACTTGGCCTGATCGAGGACTCCGGAATTCATTATGTTCTGATCGCTCGAAGCATAACCTAGAGTCGTTGTTCCTGTAACCATTAAAATTTAAATGGAGGCAATTTCACCACCAGGGATTTGGAGCGGATCCTCAGGGATATATTCCGGATTCTTCGAGTAAGTCTTGTCCTTGGTGCTTGATTTTAATTAGTGATTCTGGTCAAGAAGGCTCGATTATTTTCAATAAGTCGATCATTCTTTGGGACGCGTTAATCTGATTGCACTAGAAATTACATCTTAAACTTATAAATGTATATTTTTTTACAAGAAACATTAGTCACTCTAGTTAATTATCACGTTTGTTTGTTATTTGATTTAATTTTTATTTTGTTAACTCAAATTACTATGTGTTTTCCATTTTTTTTGTCATTAAAACAATTTCATATTAATTGTTCAATCCGCGAACCCAAAAATTTATTTCCTATTTAGCCTAAGTTTGCATGCTAATTTTTCAGGCAAATAAGTTGAATAACTAAATATGGCTGCAAAAAGACAGCCAGGCGTGTAAACGATATAAGTGAACACTCCTTTGTCCCCGGAAGGTTAGCGGTTTCTAATCCGCCTGAGATAAATATTATTTTGATTTTGCTTGACGTTTCAGCCTTTCACCGAACGAGCAGCAACATTACAGTGCATAGTTAATCCCAGAGATATTATTTAAATAAAGTTATATAAAAACGTTGCAAACAATTGACAACATCCTACTTCAGATAAACAATATCCCTGGGGTTCACTGTGTAACTCATTTGGAAAAATGATTAAATACTATAAATACTATATATTATAAATACTATTAAAAAATTGATCGGAGCAGGCTGGTGAGACTATTCACCATGAGTTTTTGTTATATTGGCAACGTTATATTGTAAACTCTGTAGATCATCCATCTTACTCAAAACGATTGCTGAGTGCTGCTGTGGAATGTTCATCTAAACAAATTTAAATTTATTAAAAATTTGTTATAAAAAGTAGTTGTTTATTTTTTCATATTGTTAATTGTTTTGTTTTCGTGCATAGGTAATGAATAATAATATTTAGAAGACAGTAAAAAATAATTTTCAATATATTGTATTTGTTGGTTCGAAAATTATTTCAGTGTATTATAAATGTATAGAGATATAAAGTTATATTAAATATTATATGTATATTTATTCTTTAATAAATTCACCTGTGTATACGTATTATTTTTCCTTCTTTTTTTACATTTATATAATGAAAAAGAAAAAAAATGACAATTTTATGATTTTTTTATAAAAATGTCTATATATCGAAAAAAGGATCAGCTAGGATTTTCGTTTTCATGGATTTTATTTCTAAAAATAATAACTAACAAAACCTCTTATCCAGATTTTCATGCGTTTTCAGGTAAACTTTTTCCCCCTTTCCGAACACAGTGCAAAGTGCATGATTCAGTTTGCCAGGATTAGGAGCTGCGCGATCAGGTAGACAGTTTCCCGAAGCAATTGCATCGCACACTCGATACGTATATGGGGTGGACAGGTGACAGAAGGGGTCAATTACTGGTACCAATGAACTTCACCTTGAATTCGATTTCCAAGGTTATTTGAAGGTCAAAGTGATTTTTTTAAATGGGAAATCCTACTATTAAGGGGATTTATTAGAATGACAAACGGGATTCCATTTTTTGCATACGGCATCCAAATGATGGTTTATTTTGCTGACCAGCGCCGGTTTTTTGATGAAATGTTTATATTTTATTGAATAATAAAAAAGGAGAGAACAATAGAGAAAAATTTCAATGATATTCAATGTGGACTCTCGCTGCATTCTCACCGACTCTCGTGAAACTCAAGAGGCAGGCACCCTGGGGCGCGTCAAATGACGTGCCGAAATGCTCGTAAATCATGACCCTTTGATTGTTATGAGATGCAGGTCAGTTACAAATACTTAGAGTATGAAAGCATGAATTGATTCCATTTTAATTAACACAATTAGCTTATTCATATAATCTTAAGAAAGTGAAAACATATCCCTGAAAATCAAGTAATAATTGCAGTAAGAATGGAAGCGCTGAAGTCCTTTCAAAAGTGCAGCTTTGCTGAGAACTTGACACCGAGTTTGACACCTACTCCCTCAATATGAATAACAAGTACTTTATCTAAACTGCTAATTAAAAAGTGTTACTAATTTCGAATAATAAGCTTTACCAAATGAATTAGCAGTTTGCTAGTTAACAATGTGAAAAAAGCTTACTAAAGCAATTACTGGCTTCTGTCGATTAAGTTTTGATTCCTCTAAATTATTTAAGATACTTCAGATATTTTGGTAAATGATACATATGTAATTCTATTTTTTCATTTCATAGGTAATCAAAATGAATAAATGAAAATTCTTGGAATTTTCCCTTTAGAAAAAGCGGGTTAGAACTATATGGAAATTTCGTGATGTTTGAAATTACACAAATAAGGAATAACAATTATTTATTTTTGGTTTTACATATGAATGGCGACTTTAAATCTCTTAAGAAAAATTTAAAGTAATTTTAGTGTAAGCAAATTATTTTGTAGATGAAATAGCCAAAGTTTTATATTAGCTTATTTAATTTGGTTACAGAATCAAGAATTGTTGCATTTAAACAACTATAATTAAACCTAGATGTTTTTCAAGAATATCTACATCAATTTTGATGATAAAAGAACATCCAAAATTGAAGAATCATAAAACTTCCAAATTTTCAAAAAGAATTAATTACAAAAATAAAAATCTTAATTTTTCGTAAGAAATGTTACTGACCATCACTGTCACAATATTGTACAGTATTTCTAAATGCGAACAAATTTCGTTCAACAAAAATAGAATATTTTTTAAATGAATGAAAATTCTATGATACTTGGAATTCAATAATAACAATAGTTCATTGTTAATTTTACATACAAGAAGTTTATGCAAATCTCTTTAATACAAATTTGAAGCAGCTTCAGTGTAAAATAAATTATTTGCCAGACACAATTAGTTATTATTGTTACTAATATTCTCTTAGAATAATGGTGCATAAAAGTAGTTTTTTAAGCATTTTACAATTTTTGTCCAATTTTCAATGAGAGTGAGGTAAAGAATGTTTGCACAATTTATTATTGTTGTTAATAATATTGAGATTAAGTAATTCCAGACAGTTGCGGTCTACCTGCATTTTCAAGCATTTTTTTCTTTTCAATTGAAGTGATTTGTTAGTTGATTGCATTTAGTACAAATAATTATTTAAACAAATTATCATTGCTTGTTGTTGGGTTTTGTAAACAAATGAAATAAGTAAATTTAAAACTTTGGCCTGGAAAATAATTCATTTTACACTAAAGCTGTTTGGACGGTAAATGCAGATTAAATAAAAAATTCATTCGATAAAATCTATTTATTCAAAGTAATTAAATTTACTATACTAGTTGAGTGGTTGAATACAAAAATATTAACAAACACGAACTGAGGTATATATGTGTCCCAGTCCTTGAAACCCTCTGCAGCTTCAGATCACATTGATAAAATTTTGAGAAAACAAAACTTTCGAAAGTTCAAATTTAAAAAACTGTAAAAATTCAAGTTCAAAATTTCAAGTTCAAAATTTCAAGTTCAAAGTTCAGAGTTTAATAAGAAAATTCACATCAAATTCTCAAAGTAATAAGAAACAAACAATTTATGAATCTGAGTCTTGACTACAACTAATTACACATCACACACAGTTTATGCTGGAACATACGTAATTTTGCTGATTATTACTCACTAAATATCCTTTTGAGCACGTTATCTCACAAGTGCTGTGAGAGCATAAAGTTCACTACGTTCAAAGTCACAATTTTGTAACTAAAGTCCAGATTAATCACAAATGCAAGTGATTACACGAGTCCAAATTAATTAACAGTCCGAAATAATCACATATGTTTAAAATGATTACACACAAAAATCACTGAAGCTAATTAACGAGTTTATAGTCACATGAAAGTACGCGATAATCAGAGTTAAGTTTCAACCTCAAAATTCACTGGTTCGACGTTCATCCGGTTTTCGAAGGACCAATGTTTGCACGGTAAATGCAGATTAAAGAAAAAATTCATTCTATAAAATCTATGTATTCAAAGTAATTAAATTCACTATTTTCTGGAAATTTTAAATTCGACCAAACTTCAAAACGTTATATGCTTTGTAACATTTTAATCATTAAAAAAATTTTTTTTTAATTTGTTTAAGATGTTAAGAAATATGAATCCATATTTCTACTAGATATATAATATATTTATTTCAAAAATATTTTAATGAAATTTCTCAATCAGACAAAGTTCCAAAAGTTGCATCATTTTCAAAAATATGCAATTTTTGTTTTTAAGAGATCCGTAAGTTTAAAGCGTTGTTTTTCGCAGATTTAAACAAGATTGACTAATTATCTTGCTAAAGTTTTTCAATTGGACATATACTATGGAGCGCGAGTTTCGTAAAGAGAATGTAATCGTCAAAAGCCGTAGGTTCTTTGAGAACCTTCTTTAAAAAGAAATGAAAAAAACTGCAGTTACAATTTATGACTGTAATTCCTCAGAAGTTTTAATCACAGTTTTCGATTAAAGTTATAATATTTATGATATTTGAAAAAATGTAGTTAAAGCCGGCGTGTCCAAATGACAAGGTTCCATCTCGGCAGAACCAAATAAAAAGGTTCCCTACTTCAGAGGGCGTTGGTGTTCCCAATACTATTTATATGGGATTCTTAAGCTTCCATGTTTCGCCACCCGAGATGACACCTTTTTATTTCGTCCTACCGAGATGGCACCCTTGTCATTTGATACGGAAACGAGCGCGAAGCGCGAGAGCGTACCCACGCGCCTCAGCCGCGCTGAAACTTTGCGCGAAGAGCCGCGTGTCTGGCGCGCAATGAGAATGTGCCCGCTGCGCGAGCATATTTTTTTGAATGCTTTAAATTATTTAATAAAACTGTTATCGATTCTGCTATGTACAACAGCAGAAATGTTACAATTGTCTTTGTTCTCTGACAATGTTTACCCAGTGGGCAAGAAATTTAAGAACGTAATTGGAAGGTGCTAAAAACATTTCTTAGACGTACAAGTGAAAAACAGGATGAAAAGATTTTAATTTCTGCTGCAGTAACCTGGCCATTGTTATTACAAACAGTGACGTGTTCGATAATAGTGGAAAGTGATGATGATACTGAACTTTAGATGATGAAGATACTAAACTATAGTCTGCTACTCAGCTTGCGATTCTCGCCAATTCCACTGTTCACTCACTTCCACCTACCTAGTTTCAGTAGGTGGAATAGTCACCCGTTGCATGACCCCTACTCTTCACCCGAGTGAAGCCTAACACCATGGAAAATAGATATAAGGAGACCAATCTGTAATGCATGGACTTCACCAAAAACGGTCACTTTTCTGTTGCCAGAAGTACGCACACCCACATGTGTAAAATCACACTTACGTATAGTTCAGAACTTTCCGAACGTGGCGTGCCAACCGCACTTAAAAAAAATATGGCCGCGTTCATTGTTTTCTTTTGACAGGTCACTCGAACAAATAAAGAATTAATAATGAGACAAGGTTTTGTAAAATGTTTGTGGAATCAAAAATTATTCGCCATGGAAGAGGTAGATAGTATGTTTATGAAAATATCAAATTACTTTTACCAACACTATGCGTGCGACAGGTATTCGACGCGTTTGTAACAAAAACAATAAACATACATTTCAACACTCTGAAAGTCTTGTACACTATACACTTGAAACCCTACTTATTGGAAACTTTCGCTTTCATACAGTGATTTTTAATTGTAACATCCTTGCCTTTATTCACAAACTATTAATTGTTCAATTATTATTTATTTACATTTGACTCGCGTTCACATCGGCGGCCATATTTTTTAAAAGTGCGGTTGGCACGCCACGATCGGGAAGTTTTGAACTATACGTAAGTGTGATTTTGCACATGTGTGTGCTCGTACTTCTAGCAATAGAAAAGTGTTAATTTTCAGTTCCACTAGTTCGGTCTCCTTATGTCTATTCTCCATGTCTCACACACTCACCTAGCGTCGTGGAACCAGGGTTGCCACATTGAGATCTGGGAATTGCACGCACGTTAGCAAGAAATTGTACTGAAAAGTCTGAAATGGTACTTTCGACCTCAGCGCCTTGGAATAGACTTGATCTAATAAGATTTTAGCGCGAAATTCAAAAGTTGATATAATAAAAATCTTGAGTAATGTCAACGATTACTTGTTAAAGTTTTTCTTTAAAAAAATGATGTTTTTTTTTAAATTTGTGAACTTTTTTTTTATAAAAAAAATCTTTTAAAAATGAAAAATATTTTCCAAATACAAAATGTCAATTAATTATTCATGATGAATAAAATAATGCATATAAATGAGGGGTTGAAATGACGGTCTCATGAGGGCCGCGACTAATGAGGGCCGCTGCGCCAGGCAAGCGCAGTAGCTCAACATGCCGAAGTTGGGATCACTGCTTTCAAGTCTAGGGTGAAATCCAGGGTTGCGAAGTGACGCGTCACTCGAGGTTTTTTACGTAAATGAGTTAAATGAAGTAATTTACGTAGAAAACTGTAGAAAACCGGTAAATTACATGACAAAGATGGCGGTTGTCTGTTATGAACTTTCGAATTTCCTAACGCGTGACATAACCTCCTTCAAGCCTTAAATAATTTGAGGATTTTAGATATTAAATTAACAAACTGTTAAAATTTCGAGAAAGGAGTTTTTTACGAGGATTCCAAATATACACATTATAACATATAGACAAAAGTGTAGCTAAATGCCTATGTTACAATAAACTATTGGCGAACGGTGGTTATAAACGCGTTCTAGGTCATAGGTATGTAACTAGTAAATAGTTATAATGCTTCAATTATATTCTAACATTGTTTTCATTTTTAGAAAATTATACTGTTAAGGTTTAGATGTTGCACTTTAATAAAAAATTTAAATTCAAATATAATTTCAATTTAATTTTTCCACTTTACAATACACGTAATTAATCAATTCATTTACGATAATGAAAATTTAATTTGTCATACAAGTACTCTTTATTCATAAAATATTTCTAGATCATATCATTTTACTTTTAAAACACTAATTATTGTTTAGTGTTATTGAAATTATTGTAGTCATCACTGATAAATGTTTACTTATATTTGTTTATTTCTTTTTTTCAGTAAACTTTGCCTATTCATCTTGCCTTAATTTGTAAAATTTTAAATAATAATTGCAGAACGACCGGCAAGCACACGCCCACAGTCAACAAAACACACGCAGTGGTTATGTAGTTATAGTATGTCAGATCAGACAAATCTCAGCCATCGAAATATTCGCAAGTTCCACATCGACGTAATTTTTTCCACATTTTACGAAATGCAAAATGAACAGCCAATTACAGAACACCTCTAGATTTCGATCTTCTCAAACGTCTTCTTTCATTGGCTGTCATTGGCTCCATTTATCTAATGAATGAACACGTGAGCCAACAAACGAATGATAAATGTGTACTTGCTGTTGTGATTCGTAGCGAAGAAAAAAGGTAAAATAAATTTTTTTAACAATTTTGTACTCAAATGTACTAAAAAAAAGTACAATGTCGAGTGTACTGAAAATTCGAGAGGCGTACTCACGTACTCACCAGCCGGAAATAGTACGTAAAAAGTACAATTGTACTCAAAAAGGCAACACTGCGTGGAACGGCTTCGAGTGCACCCAAAATGACCCGGGGCGCATGGGCGCGGAACTGGCCCTGTTTATCCATTCGTGGCAAATATCAACGAATTCTTGCGTACCATTCCACGTGTCCAAATGACAAGGTGTTATCTCGGTAGGACGAAATAAAAAGGTGCCATTTCGGGTGGCGAAACATGGAAGCTTAAGAATTCCATAATAGTATTGGGAACACCAACGCCCTCTGAAATAGAGAACCTTCTTAATTG
>NC_046658.1:35024885-35026763 GCF_010883055.1 Belonocnema kinseyi
GAAGGAATTAACCCCCAAGCGGAGGTGTGAAAACCGTGCCGAAAGCTGAATGGCACCTGGGTGAGGTGTCTAGAACGGTGACTCTGGGATACCGGGCGACCATATCAGAGTACGCAGCCTTATCCTTGCATGCGGGGCTCTGCAAAGATGGACGAACCCCTTTCCCTAGCTTCTCATGGGAAAAACAATGACAACACCAAACATAGTTGTAGTAAGTGCGGTTTAAAACAATAGAACGCGCAAGGCTCCCGACAATGGGTCGGCCAACAATGCCGACCAATCTAGAGCTGGGGATCCAATGAAAATGGATTCAATGCGATGGATCGGCGGGATCTCGCGACTTTTAGGTGGATGGAGCGACTGAATCACGACTTGCTAGAGTGCTACGATGCGAGTGTGACCCCTGAACGGGGTTACATGGCACGGCTGCATGCTCTGTGGTGCGAGAAACACCCGGAGCTATCGCATTTTTCGCAGCAACGTCTGCGAAACCATGCTGAACTACTCCGTAAAAGGGGCTATGTAAGCGGAACGCCTACTCTACCACAGCTAGAACAAGCCGGCAACAGAGAAAGAGAGGCGACACTAAGACTAACCGCGGGCAGGCATCCAATAGATGAAGAGCGATGCTTTACGACCTGGAGAACCATCAACACCAAGGTTTCTCTCAAGCCTAAAGATTTGGCTGAAATGGATGACGAGCTTCGTGGACATTTTTTCGGAGAATCCGACCTTTGGGCTATCAATTATTGTGTGTATAATGCAGCGAGAGCTTGGGCCGATGCGAACCGTAAAAAAAAACCAACGGTTGATCATAAGACCAAAAGACGAATGCATCAACTTGCCATAAAGATAGTCTGGGCAAGACAGTACGCGTCTAGCATTCAGTGTGTGATTGACTACATCACATCTGGCAGGAGTTTTACCGCCAAGGTTCGAAGGTTTGGGCGCGAACTCCGGACCCGTTATCACACACTTAATAAGTCAACGCTGTTGACCATCAAGCAGCATATTGTTGAAAGAATACGGATACTATCTGACGCCAAGAGAAGTCTAGAGCGGAGGGAGAGGTCGACTCTTCCAAGACCCTCCAGTTACTGTCGAAGACCCACCCAAGCCAGAGGAGGTCAAAGTATTTTGGAGAGAAGTCTACGAAGTTCAGCATAGACTGGACGAAGACTCAGAAAATATAAATACATTCAAGGAGTTATTCCTTGAATGTATTTATATTTTCTGAGTCTTCGTCCAGTCTATGCTGAACTTCTCTCTAAAGAAGAATGCCCACCCATCACTACCGAGGAAGTGAAAAAAGTATTAAGAGGGATGAAGAACTGTTCCGCACCGGGACCAGATTGTATCAAAACCTTCTGGTGGAAGAAGTTTTCTTCAACCCATCAGCATTCGGCCCGTATTTTCACCTCATATTTGAAGTCGGAAGAGCCGATTGCAGAGTGGTTGGTGGAAGGGCGCACAATACTCCTGCCGAAAATAGGCAACTTAGGATTGTTCGGGCAATTGAACCTGTGTGGCAAGAAATGTATGAACAACGAGGCTCAAAGAAAGGCGTAGCCGGATGTCTGGAGAACCTGCTCATCGATAGATGTGTCTGCAAAGATGCAGCATTCTACCAGCGTTACCTATCGATGCCGCTTTGGAAAACCAGATTTTCTACCTTATCTGGAAAAAATCGTGTGACAACTAACAAGGTCACCTTTCAGAGAGGTGTCTTTCAGGGCGACACCATGAGCCCGCTCCTCTTTTGCCTTTCATTATTGTCACTATCTCTAGCACTTCGTCATTCCGATGGGTACTTGTGCGGCAAACCTGCAGATCGAAAGTACAAGGTCACTCATGTATTTTACATGGACGATCTTAAGA
>NC_046658.1:35026863-35040614 GCF_010883055.1 Belonocnema kinseyi
GCAGATACAAACGTCTCATCCGACAGATTTGGTCTTCCGAACTGTCGGCGAGGAACAAAGTATCTGCAACGAACATGCTTGCCGTCCCGGTACTACTCTATGTATTGGGAGTAGTTCCATGGACGAAGAACGAGCTCAGATCCCTTAATATCGAGACAAGCAATGTTATGCACATGAACAAAAGCATGCATCTTAAGTCTTCCGTTCCGCGACTGTACATCTCACGCCGTGAAGGGGGTCGCGGAATATTGAGTCTTGAATGTCTTCACAAATGGAAGAGACCCTCTTCTTAAAATGGTCAGGAATCACGAAGAAGTGGGCAAAGGAGCGTTTCTGTACAAAGTAGCGGAGGAGGCTGATGAAACACTAAGACTTGACTTCAGTATTAGGGGTGAGCAAAATGCATCAAATCTTATCTATATCGAGTACTAACTCCTGAAAACTCGGATTAAGAAAGCACAAGAGAAAAACTTTCGTGAACAGCTCCTCGATAAGAGGATGCACGGTATCTTTCACAGAAATGTGAAGGATCAGTCAATGTCTTGTGAGCTAACGTTTGCTTTCCTTAAATCGCCCGGACTGAAGTCTGGTACGGAGGGTTTCATTTTTGCATGCCAAGACGGTGTCATTTCCACCTTAACATACCGTCGCCACATTTTGAAGCAAGACATTCCCGATGATAGCTGCAGGGCGTGCCATGCACACCCCATGCAGTTTAGTCACTCTTACGGCATTAACCTTATATTGCTCCTCTAAATGCTCCTAGGGAAATTGAGTCAATTGTCGAGAATGGGAAGTGCCGCATATACTGGAACTTTATATTCTCGACAATTGTTTCTGTTGTTCACTCGAGGCCTGACATGGTTCTTCTTAACTTCGAGAAGCGAACCATGTTCGTTATCGAATTTTCGGCACCAGCTGACAAAAACATCATAACCAAGGGGAATCAAAAGAAAGAGAGGTATCGATACCTTATAAGGGAGTTGCAACGATTGTACCCGGAATATTCTGTTAAACTAATCATCCTTATCAGCGGCGCTCTTGGAGGTGCTAAGCTTTCACTTGCTAATGGCCTAAAAAGCATCCCTGCGTGTCAACAATATTCTAAAACACTTTCGGGCAAAATACAGAAGGCATTTGTCCTTGGGTCGCTCCGTGTTTTTAGGGTGCACGAGGCTTTTGCTGGATCGTCGTATTGATTCCTTTACAGACTGTAAACACCTATCTCACGGTCGTGAGACGTGGTTGTGGCTGAAACTTTAACGCGATTTCGCTGGGAGCGGGTGCAATTTTCCAGATTAGCACCCGCTCCCGGCGAAATCCTGCGGTTGTCCTTGTGAAAAATTTTTAATTATATATATATATATCCATTTATTTAAATTATATTATCCACAAAATACACATAAATAACTACGAAGTTTTTTAGAGATATTCGAAATTTAAAAAATATATATTACTTTTTAAAATAGCTTCCAATACCGGCTTTTTTCACAATGATAAACACTACACTCTATCCGTAAACTAACCAATATTGGGAACGTTTCAAACTTCCGCTTATCGAGTGGCGGTTCGATAGGTTAACGGCACCTTTACAGGGTTACTACGTCTTATTATTCCTTCACAGTAAGCACAGTCTTAATGTTGTACTGCACCGAGAGCCAAGTGATCAGAATTTGATAAAAATAAATATACATTTACCTTATGGTGCCTTACGCCACCTTATTAAATTGTAAAAAAGTCATGTTGCTGGGTGTCGTGTAATGAGTTTTCAAAGTGGAGTAGAAATACATGGGTTCTTATGGCAACACGTGGATTTTTACTTCTTTCCCCCTGAAAAAATTATTCGTAGTAACAGGATCGACGTAAAAATCAAGTATATTCTAAAGTATGACTTTGAGATGTAGTAGGCGAAGTTTCAAAATGATTATGTCGGCAGAAGAAAATTTATGTGGGAATAAATTGGCGAATTCACGAAATTGGGCACTTGTACTCGTCCATGGCTCGCTCGCTGCTTTACCCATAAAAGCAACGAGTCTGAGTGAGAACGAAGCATTAATCATAAGAGAAAAAGAGACAGCGAAAGCGACTTTGTCAAGAATTGTGCGTATAATTGTCGATATTATTAAGAACTTTATTAAACCATTTGATTCATTTATATGGTCCGCGAATAGGCTTCATGAATTTAGAACGCAATATCTTTATAAAATAATAAAAGACTCATTTGAAAGAAGAATTAAAAGCCGTTTAATTTTGATCGCGTGCAGTTGGCAGCGGAATTGAAATGCAATGCTAAAGGATAGGACAAAGTTGTATCACAATGAAAGCACTAAATTTCGCTGCAGTACAAGCTTAAAGTTACAATATGAACGAGCTTTAGTGATTTCTATCTCCCCTATGTGACGTCTGTGTTGATGCTTTGTAATGTCCGGGAATTAATGCGCGCGCGAAATTTGAATGATACCATTTAATCCGTCGTCAACTGTCGAACTTCGCCGCCGAAAGGAGCCAGAGTGCTTACTGTAAAGCACTAAAGCTCACCTCGCATTGTGCTGAAAAAGTCTTATAGAAAAAGATTTAATATTTGACATACGAAATAAAACACCAATTTTATAATAATTAAACAAAGGTGGATTTTTTTTTATTCGAAATATTTGTACTCGACGTTTTGCAAACAACGAGAAGAACCTGACGATTTTACGCTTTGACCTAGAGTGCCGGATCATCGCCCGTGCAGGGGCTGCTGCGAGTGCTCTCCCCTCCACCAAGGGGTTTGGGCATTTTCTTCTTTTCGTGCTTTCGTTCGCTTTCGCTTACTTCTGATTTTCCCTAAACTTCTGATACTTACAATTTATCTACTCGTCTCTTCTAAATTATTTTCTACACTTTAACATTGAAGATCTAGCTAATCTAAGTATAAGTCATTAGGTGTTCTTTAAACTTATTTCATTAGCAGCAGGATTTAGAAATTGAAATTTGAATGCAAATTAATTCATTGAAAGTGAATCGATGCTTTTTTTTACAAAATAGAATAAATAAAATAATGCCTTAACAATTTAAACTGATTCTAGCCTAAACTCTTTATCCTTTGCAATTGTCTAGCCGCTTATTTTTACAGTGATTTTAAATTTGATCCATAAAGGTTATCTAGCTAAAATAATAATAGTAATAACAATAATAATAATGAGTACCAGTGAAATTGTCTATAATATTTTCGTGGCCAGAAAGTCAATTATGAATAAATTCTAAAATAGCCTTCTCTTTATCGAGGTCTAGCTATAAATATTATAATTATAATTCGAAGTTCTGAGCTAAATGACATTATGAATATATTGTGAAACGTTGCGAATATGAATGCGATCGTGAAAGATTATTATCCTATCACAAGCTGCAGTGCGCCCCCCCCCCCTTTGAGTCTCAGAGTCATTTCCTGTCTTCTAAAATTGAATAAAAAGGGAGCTCTTAGCCGTTCCTACTAAAGTTTGTCAAATTCAAGAATTTCTGGGCGTAAGAGTTTCTCACGCTTTCTCAAGAATTTGAAGATTAAAAACTGGCCGAGTCAGTACACAAAAAAGGGGACTTTTAATCTGCGTTTGAATCCATTGGAAAAGTCAGGCTTGGGAGGGTTTGGTTTTATGGCTTACACATGTTCGCCGCAGACTCCGCTGTATCTGGAAAGCCTCTTGTGGACCGCACAGGATGTGCTTTGTTTCCTTAAACCGAATGTTTCGAGGGGCCAAGCTCATAAAATTCTGAAGGGTGGGCACTTAATTTTTTAGAACGAAAGTTTGGAATTTATATTTATTTTTTAAAAGATTTTACTCAATTTTGGAGAGTAGAGAACCTAATCGGTGAGAAGAATATCATTTTAATTAATTTGAACTAGTGCGCGTAGCGCTGGTGTGCTACGATGAATACAGGTACTAAACCGGATTCATCACAGCTTGTGTGGTAGAGGGGGGAGATCAAGAATATAGGAATATGGAAGACATATGAATATCGAGTGAGTGATTATATGAATCACGTCTCCACATTATTTACATTTTCTGTTTGAAAAAAATTTACATTATTTCGAATTTTTAATTGAAAAAGAGACCGATCTGTTCGGAGTGGTACTTAAGTGTTGGGCTTGATGTCTCTGTTTACATATTTATTTCATTTAGAATTAATGGAAGCATAATTTGTACAAGCATACCATTTCATGTAATATGAAAAAAACTCAATGCCTTTTTGATCATGCGCTACTTTATATTTTTTTATATTGCATAAAAGGGTTTGTTTAGGTAAATTATTCTTTCTGTAATTCTAAATTAAAAAATAGATTATAATTTGCATGGTATGGGTGGAGAAGCGGAGTGGAGGGGTTGCCGGAATGGAGCTGTAGTTTTTTCTATCTCCGCTTGATGGCGCTACTTCGTTACTTTACTAATAGCGCATTCGTTTATCTTGAACTGGTGTAGAGCAAGAGCACTCCTTTTGCTCCGTCTTACTTCTTCTTACTTCTTCCTTCTCACTCCGACCTGCCTCGGTGCAGATCGGAGTGCACCAGTGTAAGATAACCGTATACGCTATAAGCCAGTGTATCCAGAACGTGGGATTTTTCAGCCCCCACCACTCTCCCATCTGGGAGCGACGCATTCAAACGTAGCGTGTCGGTGAGTATGTAATTTTTTTTTGAGTTTTTAATATTTTTAACGTTTTTTTTTGCATTCTTGAAGGCTTTTTGTTTTTTATTGGTTTTATCAACATTTTTATCTGTTTTTGCCGGGGTAGCAAATTTTAATGTCCTGCATTAATTGCCAAGAGGACTCAATGTTTTGGGTGTGTGCCCCAGTATCTGAGTTCACAAATTCTTCGGCATGATTCACCGTTTTATGCACATAACCGCAATTCTCTAAATCTATGTAGCCTTTCCAGCAATCGGTGTTGATTTCTGTGCCGGGAACTACATGCTTTTTTATTAGATCGATTAGAGTATTTTTATCTCTTTTGTTATCGGGGCAAATTTCTAATCGATAATTATTTGCATGTCCCCGGTGAATCATTCCTAAGATCCATGACCCTTACACCACACGCCCTCTTTCATACTTTCGACGACCGATCTTACACTCGTCAATTTCCACGATTTCGCCACAACCCCCAATTTGACCTTCATGCTCAAATTTTTGGTCAAGAGCAACCATGCAAACCTCTCTACAATAAGAAAAACGATCGAAGACGGTGTCTGAAGATATTTCTTGACCTTCAACAATACTGCTTTCTCGAATGGTTTGCTCAAAGATTAAATTTACAGCAAAGCTGTATGTAATTAGCATGCAAGCTGCTGGAGAAATTCAGCACCTAGCGGTATTTAGCTTGAACTACACAGTGCACAGTTATATTTTATTGAAGAAAACGTATATCCATTTAATTAGAAAACATATATCTTTCTATGAGAGAAAAATGTGTTTGGAACAAAAAATATATTCTTTCGAGCGAAACATATATACAGTTCACTCAAATATATATTTCTTTCTTTGAAAAGAGAGTTTATGTTTTCACATATATCCCCCTTTTCCAAGTCCCGTGGGGGCGGGAAGGCACCCCTGTGACAGGTTATAGAAATAATGTAGGTCACATACCTCCCCCTTTTCCAAGTCCCGTGGGGGCGGGAAGGCACCCCTGTGATAGGTTATAGAAATAATGTATGTCACATACCTCCCCCTTTTCCCAAGTCTCGTGGGGGCGAGAAGGCACCCCTGTGACAGGTTATAGAAATAATGTAGGTCACATACCTCCCCCTTTTCTCAAGTCTCGTAGGGGGCGGGAAGGCACCCCTGTGACTGGTCACAGAAATAATGTAAGGCCTCACCCCTGCCCCTTTTCCCACGCATCGTGGGAAAACCATTCTACGAGCGCATATTCACTATTCAGCCTTCTAAAATTTTTAATATCATTTAAGTCTATTTTCTCAAAAACTATTAGTCGTAGAGTAAAAATGTATTTCACATAAAATATGTATTTTTAACAAATCTACCATTTTTATTTGAAGCTTTTTTATAAATTGTCAACTAATAAGGTAATTTTTAAACGAAAGAAGTTAATTTTCAAGTAATAAAGATTAATTTTTAACGAAAAATTAAACAGTTAAATTTCTATTTCAAAAAATTAATTTTGAATAAATAAAAACAATCGATTATATCAGAAAATAGTAAAATTTTCAACCAAAAAAAAAAAAAAGAATTCATCAACAAAACGACTAATATTATTCCAAAAAATACGAAATTTCAAAAAAATAGATGAATTTTCAACCACCAAGTCGAATTTTCAACTAAAAAGATAATGTTTTACGAAAAATTGAATAGTTAAATTTTCAGTTGCAAAATAATTATTCACACTAAGAAATCAAAGTTTCAACAAAATATTTAAATTTGCAAGCAAAAAATTGAATTTGTAAACAAAAAATTTAATTTTCAAACCAATAATTTTCTACCGAAAACAGAAATTCAATATTTTTAAAATCAACTTTAAAACAACAAAACAAAAAACGAATTTTCAACAAAATAGATAATTTTTCAACGAAAAACGGTTACATTATCAGTTAAAAAAAATTCACAAAAAAAATTTGCAGCAAAATAGTTTAACTTAAAAAAAATACTTGAACATTCAACCATTTTACAACAAAAGAAAAGAATTTTTACCTAAAAATAGATTTTCGACCAAATAAATGAATTGTTAATTAAAATATAATAGATGTATTTTAAACAAGAAGAATAATTTTCTACCAAAAAAGATGAATTTTTAAGTGAGAAAGATCAAGTTTCAAAAAACAAAAGAAATTTTAACATAATTGTTACATTTTAAAATTTTAAAAAAGTTCAACCGAAAATGATATAGTTATATTTTTAGTTTAAGAAAATCTTTTTTTAACTAACAAAAAAGTCGAATTTAACAAAAACTTAAATTATCAACTAAAAAATCCATTTTCAAACAAGAAGAAACATTTTCTATTAAAAAGGATAAATTTTCAATTAAAAAGGATATTTTTTGTTAAAAATTTCCACAAAACTGTTAAATCTTCAACCTTAAAAATTAATATTAAAACTATAAAACAAATATTTTAAAAATTATGGAATAGTTACATTTTTAGATAAAAAATTTAATTTTCGATGAAAGAAATGAATTTTCAACTGAAAAATATTTTGAATAAAAAAAAAATTACTACACAATACTTAAATTTTTAATAATATAGTCGGATTTTCAAATAAAAAAGATAAATTTTTTACCAAAAATTGAATTGAATAGATTCTGAGAAAAAATTGAAAAAATATCACACAAAATTTGTAATTATTTTCTAAAAGTTTTGAAAATGATGGAAAATTTTAAGGGGTTATTTAAAAAGATCGCAATAAATTTCACACGATTTCAGAATTGTCAAAGAAGAATCTGGAAGATTTGAAGGCAATATTATTAATTTGATCAAGTTTAAAAGAAAATCAGCAAAAAGTTAAATAATTTTCAAGTATTAGAAGGCTTAGTAGGTCTGACAAGATTAGAAACAGAATTTTCTCAAGAATAATGTGAACATTTTTAATGTTTATTTTTTATTTTTAAAATATGCACTTTGACACTAAATTGAAAGTCCTGTTAGCTATTTTTCGACACATCTCTTTGCATGCTATTTTAGGCTATAATCACAATTTTGGGGATTTGAAGAGAAAAAGCCGAGAAGTTATTAACAATTGAACTTATATGCTTGCTTCATATATGAACACTTTTAAAAACCTTGAACGTCTTAAACTACTTATCGCAATATTACGAAACTTAGCTTTTACAATTTAATTTAAAATTTTTTAATAATTGTAAAATAAATTTAAAAAAATTTATTTTATAAAGAAATATCTCATAATTTTAAAATAGAGAAACCAATTCTAAAGGCAAGTCTTTGCATATAGTATCTTAATAACTAATGAAATTTTTTAAAAAACTGTACTCTGTATACATTAATTTTAATAATGGAAAATTATAATACATTTTAGTATCATATTTGACCTTAACCTTATTGACCAGCTAAAGAAATATATATTTCTCTTATCGTTTTTCAGTATATGATTTTGCTTTTCTTTTGCTTTACTTTTCTTACTATTTATTTATTTATTTTACACACACACACACACACGCGCGCGCACACACATTATACCTTATAAAAATTTAATATAAAATTCTTAAATGTTAGAAGTATTTAAATACTACAATTTTTAATGTTGCCCAATTTTTAGAAATAATTTGCCAAATTTTATATATACTTTAAAATAAACTTTTTTTTAACTGCGTAAAACTTATTACAAGTAAAAAATTATATCTTTAAGTATACAGGGATGTATGTTTTTTTGATTTTTTCACCAATTATTTCATTGCTTATTTTGATTGGAAATAATTGAACCTCTTGCGATTAAAAGCGTGGATTCCGCCTGAGAAGAAATACTTATGCTGAAAGGAAATTTACAAAAATCTTTCAAATTTCAATTTTGAGGACTGATAATTGCACAGAATTTCCGAGTGCATCTTTTTTCTCTCTTCTCTAAGAATTTGTTGGTTCTTCAGGTTTTTAAATAATGAGAAAATTATATATTTTCGAAAACAAGAAATTACCAGTTTTGTTCACTACAGCTTATGCTAACTTAGCTCATTTTCATAATTTTTAGATTTTGTTAAGACTAATTTGGGTGGCTACATTTTCTGAAACTATCTATAGAAGAAAAACTTAAATATTTTAATAAACATAGAAGTTGTTCATTCTTTTTTTAGACAATGAAAAAATCATAAAGTTCAAACTTCAAGCGCACTGTGTATCATATTCAAATACATTTTAGGAATATTTATAAAAGTTTTATTATTTTTAATTGCAAATAATAATTTAGGTAGAGTACAGTTTTTATTTTTAATTTCACGACGGTCTTTTGTACTTTTAGAATTGTAATGTTTTTTTTTAATCATAGGATAAGTCTCCATAAAATAAGTTTTGTCAAATTTATTTTACAATTATTTACAATTAATTTACAATTACAATTTTTTACAATTAAAATAAAATTGTAAAAGCTAAATTTTGAAATAAGTATTTTAAAACATTAAAGATTTTGTAAAAATTTCATACAATATGTTAAAAACCTATTTAGTTTTCTCTTGAAGTACATTTTTCAAAACAAAAATCACTAAAAATTTCCGCACGAATTCAGGAAATTAATTCTTTTTTTTAATCTTGTCAGAACTTCTAATCTTCGAAAATTACTAGAATTTTTCCTAATTTTTTTTTTAATTTTGCAAAATTTAAAAAAATTGCCCTTACAATTTTTCAGATTCTTGGACAATACTGAAATCGTTTGAAATTTATTGAGATCTTTTTAAATAATCCTTAAAATTAATTCTTCGAAATAAAAAATTATTTTAATCATTCCTAGGAACCTAATGGATTTTTTTTTATTTTCGCGAAACCTTACAAAAATCGTTACAGGTTTTAATTATTTTTGAAACGTTTCAAAATTGTCTACATATCTCTTAAACTTACTTAAATTTGAAAGTGCATCTCTTACACTTACTTAAATTTAAAAGTACATTTATGAAACCAACATATACGTTAAAAAATATGTAACAAAATTACACAAGAAGGCTTGATAAGAATTATGTTCCTTAATTCAAGATGGAAAAAATTGGCTCGATTTTTTTTATTCATTAAGCTTACCAAATTGAAACATTTTGCTTTAAAATTTGTCTAAATTCTTTTTTAAAAATTTAGGAAATTTCTTGATATGTTTAAAAACCTTTTTAAAATTTTCCTTCAAGTACATATGTTAAAATTAAAATTTCTGAAAAATGTTCACACGATTCTAGAGAAAGTTTTGTCTTAATTCTTGACAGACCTTCTAAGCCTTCTAATCATTACAATGTAAAAATTTTTTTCCTGATTTTCTTTTAAATTCAGCAAAATAAAAAATATTGCTTCAAAATCTTCCAGATTCTTTTTTGAAAATTTTTGAAATCGTTTGAAATGTATTGAAATCCTTTTACATAATCCCTTAAAATTTATTTTTCGAAATTAAAAATTATTTGAATTAAGCCTATAGGAACCTGAAACAATTTTTTTTGTCATTTTCGTGAAACCTGACAATATTTTAAAAAATCTTTACAAGTTTTATTTATTTTCTAATCGTTTCCAAATTTCTGAATATCTCTTAAACTTACTCAAATTTTTAAGTACATTTTTGAACCAACATATACTTAAAAAAATGGTGTAACAAAATTGCACGATAAGGCTTGATAAGAATTATGTTCCTTAATTTTTCTAAAATTATGTAATATAGCAAAATTGTAAAACGTTGCTTAAATATTGTACATACTTTTAAAAAATTTTAGAAAATAATAAAAAATGTTTATTTTTTTTTTAAATTTTCTATTAAAATCCATTACAAAACAATCATTAAAAATTTTCTCATGAACTTTCATTCTCTTGACACCCTGCAAAATTCCATTTACTTAAAAACTCCTAATATCGCCGCAAAAAATCAAGACCCCCCATTTTAGAAGGCAATAACTCCACAGAAAAAAATTTGAGGAGGTTCGAATAAAAATCACACGAATCCGCCAAGTTTTCCGAATAAAATGGTGTTTCTGTAATTTGCGTAAAAAAATTTCGTCCGGAGCTCTTTAGCAAAATACAAGTAAAAATGCTGTCGCGAGGCCCATTGTTGAGACACCTTAACTTTCACATGACCCCAGAGCTAAGAAAATGTTGGAAAAAATTTGAAAATTTTTTGGAGTGTCCTGCAACATGTTTAGAATCCAGTAGAGACCTTAAGATCTAAAAATATTAAAAAATGTGAGTTTTGCAAGGATTTTTGTTATGTTTTTATTTAGGAATTGAATGGAGCTATCGTGCTGTTTAGTGGCTTAAAGTGTGTAGTAATGTACCCTGATTCCTATTTTGTCCACAAAACTGAATAAACATTATATTTTCGCGATTAAAGTCGCTCAGAATCATTCAGAGTTTAATGAGGCGAGCTACTGCTCGCTCAGCAAGGCCGTCTCAAAACGTGAGGTGGGCTGCGCCTTTTTCTCCTGATATAAAATTTTGATATTATAATACAGTATCAATCTTGCACACGAATTATATTGTATTTATTTAATATAGTACACCTATTTCAGTATTATAATATAATTTTGTAATTATTAGGCTGTTAGTTCGCTACTGAAATTTGTGAAAGATTTGTTTATATGAGCAATTTTATGTCAAATCATCTATAGTATGTAAGCTATTGTTAGAAATTTTAATGAAAATTGCCGCATTTGTTCACTTAGGTGTTGAAAGAAAAACTATAAAATGATTTTTGAAAAATTCCAAAAACTTAGAATATATTGAAAATTGAATTTTTTTGTATTTTAATTTAACTCTTATAACTTTAATGACTTTAATGAGTAGCGAATCAACCGCTTAATAATTACAAAATTATATTATAATACCGAAATAAGTGTACTATATTAAATAAACAAAATACAAGATAATTCGTGTGCAAGCTTTCAAAATAAAAAATAACTAAAAATTTTCACACAAATTCAGGAAAATAATTCTTTTTTTTAATCTTGTCAGACCTTCTAATCTTCTAATCTTTAAAAATTATTAGAATTTTTCCTAATTTGTTTTCAATTCTGCAAAATTTTAAAAAATTGCCTTTACAATTTTTTAGATTCTTGGACAGTTCTCAAATCGTGTAAAATTTATTGAGATCTTTTTAAATAATCCCTTAAAGATAATTCTTCGAGATAAAAAATGATTTCATTATTCCTAGGAACCTAAAAAATTTTGTTATTTTCGTGAAACCTCACAAAAAACTTTACATTTTTTAATTATTTCTGAATCGCTTCAAAACTGTGTAAATATCTCTTAAACTTACTTAAATTTGAAAGTGCATCTCTTACACTTACTCAAATTTGAAAGTACATTTTTTAAACCAACATATGCTTTTAAAAAATGTGTAACAAAATTACACAAGAGGGTTTAATAAGAATTATGTACCTTAATTTTAAGAAAAATAGTTTTATCTCCTTGAAATCTTTTTGAATTCCTTTGAAGCTTCTAAAGTTTAGTTATGAAATCTTTAAACATCTAAATTTCTAAAGAAAATTAAGTTTAAAATTCGATTTGAATCTCTTCCATTCTTCTCAATATTTCTTGAATTTACTCGATTTTTTTTATTTACTAAGCTTACCAAATTGAAACATTTTGCTTTAAAATTTTTCTACATTCTTTTTGAAAATTTTAGGAAATCCCTTAATATGTTCAAAGACGTTTTTAAAGTTTTCCTTTAAGTACATTTGTTCAAATTAAAATTTCCGAAAAATTTGCACACGAATCTTGAGAAAGTTTTGTTTTAAACCTTGTCAGACCTTCTAAGTCTTCTAATTATTACAATTTAAAAAAATATGTCCTGGTTTCCTTTTAAATTCAGCAAAATGAAAAATATTGCCTCAAAATCTTTCACATCTTCCTTGACAATTTTTGAAATCGTTTGAAATGTATTGAAATCTTTTGAAATAATCCCTTACAATTTATTTTTCGAAATAAAGAATTATTTTAATTATATCCATAGGAACCTAAAACAATTTTGTTTTCATTTTCGTGAAACCTTACAATATTTTTCAAAAATCTTTACAAGTTTTAATTATTTTAGAATCGTTTCAAAATTTCTGAATATCTCATAAACTTACTCAAATTTGAAAATACATTTTTTAAACCAACATACTTAAAAAAATTGTGTAACAAAATTGCACGAGAAGGCTTAATAAGAATTATGTTCCTTAATTTTTCTAAAATTATTAAATATGATAAAATTGTAAAACTTTGCTTCAAAATCTTGTACATAATTTTAAAAAATGTTAGAAAATAATAAAAAATGTTTATTAATCTTTTTTAAATTTTCTCTTAGAATTCATTACAAAAACAATCTCTAAAAATTTTCCCATATACTTTCATTCTCTTCACACCCTGTAAAATTCCATTTACTTAAAAACTCCTAAGAGCCAGTTAGCCAGCGAAAGCGAATCGTGAAGTCGGGGTCAGGCTCGGGTTCGTGCTCGCGCATTTTCGACTCTACAGTCTACACAAGGCTGCCCAACGCAACATGTAACAGAGCGGACTCACCGACACGCTACATTTGAATGTGTTGCTGCCTGATGGGAGAGTGGTGGGGTTCCAAAAAATCCCACGTTTTGGAGACACTGAAACGCGATTCCAGTGTATAACCATGGTTTTGTATATTTGCGCATGTAATTTGTACAGGTATCGACTTCTCAAGCGATAATGCTTTTCACTTATGACTGACGTCAGATTTCTTTTTGGTCTCTATAGGTCTCTAGTTCATTTTTAAGATAACTTTCGTTATAGGTTCCAGTATTGATTTACTGAAAGGAAATAACTAATGACAAAAATCTTTCAAACCCCTGTACAGCAATTCAGGGTTGAAAGACCAAAAATACATTTAAATTTTAAATCAAAGTTCCTATGAAATTTCTCAGCGATTTTATCACTTTAGATTTCTTTTAAGTGCTCACGAGGTTTATATAAGAAAATATTTATTAAATTTGCTAAATAAATGTTGTTTTCTATCTTCTTTCTAGTTACAATCAAATAAATAAATGAAAAAAGGTTATTTTAGAAACACGCACCCATATTAACGCCGCCACGCCGTCTCCAAAAATGGAGACTGGCGTTACACGCCCCCCCC
>NC_046658.1:35040624-35043124 GCF_010883055.1 Belonocnema kinseyi
CCCCACCCAGCCGCCGATCACAAATAGCGTCAACACTGCCGCTGCCGCTCAAAGTCACGTCGGAACAGACCTCTAAAATTCTTTAAATAGGGCAAATTTAATGTCTTTCTTACTGTATTTAAACATAAATTCTTCAAAAGTGAAATTCATATATTTTTTCACGTTTAAAATGTTTTAATTCAAGCTTTATAATTTTATTGCGATGCTTAAAATTTGAAATAATTTAAAATGAAATCGTTTTTGAATTAAATGTTCTATATTTCCAGCAAAACAAATTCGTTTATTTTCGAGCATACGGGACAATCCTAAGTTATTAGAGTCGATTAAATCTTTTCTTTCAATTTCTGTATTTAACTGCGTAAAAACTTTTCATCGTTGTAGAATTTTCGACTTCAGCGAATATTTTTAATTGAAAAAATATATCTAAATATCGAATTTGGTTAATTCCGAGCCCAATGTAGCAGGCTTGTTAGCGAATGTTTACAATCTATTTTACTAGGACTTCCTTAGCATTGGAAAGATATTGAAAACATTTTTAATTTTTCTTCATAAAGTTTAAAATGAAACAAAATCGGTTAAATTATAAAAACCCCTAAAGGTTGGAAAGTCTTAAAAGTTGTGTTTACGGATTTGAGAAATGAGGCCACTCTTTATCACTAAAAAAGGAAACACAGTGTATTAGGATGAAAGACATCTAACAGTGTAATGGACCCACCCGGCGCAAACGACTTTTAATCATAGAAGTGTAAGTACTACTTTCATTGACTATTAGTCCAGACGCCATACCCAGTCCTGTTGGATCTTATATGTCGCCAAAATATTTTGAGTGATTCGTATGCAGAATGATCACCTGATTCCGAATCGGTGTGGTACGTCTTCGGCAGATTGTGCGTTCTCGAGATTTCCATTAAACTTATTTCGATTTTTTTTCTGCACTTTATTAGCTCATTACAGGACGAATAAAAAACGTTGAAACATATTTGCCCTCCGATGAATATTTATTGCACAATAGCAACTAATAGGCGAAAAAGTTGGAAAAAAATTTTATCTGCCATATCTTCAAAAATATGATCTAAAAGAGAAATATTTTTTAATTAATCAAAATAACAGCTAAAATACATACTTTTTATAATAAAAACTATTTCTCTAAAGTTAATACTTTTCTGGCCAAATTGAGTTTTATTGGGTGAAATTATGCGGTGTCATAGTAAATAGTAATTTTTAGTAAATTAAATTCATGTTAGAGACAATATTTTTGCTCAAATATATTGTTGCTGTTCCCAGACACAAAGTTCCTGTGAAATTATGGTGAAATTGTTTAAATCTAAGCAACGACGCATGAATAATCAATTACGGGGTTTCAAATACTAACAACTTTTCCACAAAAAGTTATAAATGTTTGAAATTGAGCACGATAATTCTCTAAAGTACCACTAAAACAATGATGTTAAGAAAAAATTGTTTATACAAAAATTGTAACCTGTAGAAAATCTAAATTCCAATTATTTATCTACAGTTCTATATGCAGTGGAAACTTCGCACGAAGCTTAAACAATCTTAAATATTATTTAAAATTCAGTCATAGAATTTAAATTTCTTAATTTTTATTCATTTAGTAGTTATAAACTTCCTTTTTTTTTAAGAATTCGACAATGGGCTCGATAAGTGACATTGTAAACTCGGAAGCGCTCATCTGGCCGGCTGGTTCGGACCCCATAGGCGTGGAAATAGAAAATGCTAGCAGAAGGGTTCATGGATCCATTCGGCAGTGTGAAACTATTTTTCTGTTATAAGAAATTAATTTATTCTACAAAAATAATTTTCTTTTATTTCCTTGAAAAACTAGAATCAGAATAAAATTAAATGAGGGTGAAAATTATTTTCAGTTTTTAATATTTTACAGAAAACTTAGGGTGAAGTTTCCTTTTGGAGCTAGAAAACGTTTCAGAAAAAAAAATAAAATAATAAAGTAATGGGAGACTTACTTCGAAATTAGATATTTCTTCGAATCATTGAGATATTTAACTATTTTTTCTTCTATTCAGGAATGTCTCACTTTTTAAAATTTTTATTTTTGTAGAAAAAATTGGAAGTGATTTAAAGGAAGTGTGTGTATCTACATAATTCGGCTATTAGTGCCGAAGTTTCGGTATATTCTTGCAGATTTCAAATTAAAAATTTAGAAGCTGTTTAAGAATTATGAAAGGCTCCAAAAGGATAAAAACATTTTCTCAAGATTCTTCGGAAAATAAAAAAGGATTCTTCATTTTTTTCTCCTTCTTTTAAGAGAATATTTAAAAAGATTTTTAAAGATTTCCAAAATTGCAAAAAAGAATGTGGAATATTTGAAGGAATTTTTTTACATTTATAAAATCTACTCTGAATTGTAAGAACAATAAAAAAATATCTTTTTAAATGAATCAAATTTTGCTTGTCATGTTCAAAAAATTTTGGTAACTTAAAAAAATTCCTTTAAGATATTCCAAATTCTGTTTTGAAA
>NC_046658.1:35043224-35045236 GCF_010883055.1 Belonocnema kinseyi
ATATTATGTCAGAACATACAACTCGTTTAAATTATTTAAAATCATTTTAAATTTTACATTAATTTTGAAACTTTTTGAAACTTAAAGTGACTCAAGTTTTTCTTATAAATATTAAGCAGGATTTTCTCAAAATTGTATGAAAAAAGTCATTAGTTAAAGAATTTTAATTTTTTAATTATTAATGTTTCTAACTTAAACTTTCTTTGAAAAATCTAATTATGAAAATCTGAACGTTCATTGATTGAATGTTCAACTTAAAACAGTGAAAATGATAACGCCGATTTATATTTTTGGAAATGAATTTGAATCTTTGAACTCTATAGTTCATAAAAGATCAAAAATCTAAATTTTTCAGTATATCTGCATTTCATTTTAAATTGTTTAATTGAAAAGTGTTAGTACCTAACTTCCATTTTATACGTGCAAATTATTGAGCATTTGAGTATAACATTTTTTAATTTTAAAACAAAAAAAGCAAGAGTTCCACTTTGAGTGCTTTAATTTGTAATATATTTTTTATTACTTCAAATAGAATCTTTTTAGCTTTGGAGATGAAATTTGTTTATTTTATTGATCATGACAAATTTTTGCGAACTGGGAAAAAACGGAAAATTTTCCGAGGTTTTTCTTCTTCGATGAAAATAGCCACACCGATGATCCCATAATTATATTAGATGAATGATAAATAATTTAGAGATATTACTATGCATACTGACACGATATGTAACTGCATATACAATAATAAAGTACATGAAAAACCTATTTCATCATATTAATCTTATAAATGAGCCTGCATCATTATTTTCCCTTAACCAAACACAATTTCTTTTCAAAATTAAATCAGTTTTCCTGGAAGAAGAATAATTCAGTGTCTAATATTGTGGCTGAGTGGGCCCCCAACCCTTGCTCGGTATCTACGACGATTCGACGCCAATGGTTTTTGACCTGGCCGGTCGTTAGCAAGATTCCCAGTTTACGGTATCACTTATAGCCCCATTGTCAAACTCTCCCAAAAAAGGAAAGTTGATAACTATTAAATAAATAAAAATTAAGAAATTTAAATTCTATGGCTGAATTTTAAATAATGTTTAAGATTGTTAAGGCTTCGTGCCAAGTTCCCACTGCATATAGAACTGTAGATAAATAATTGGAATTTAGATTGTTCTACAGGTTACAATTTTTGTATAAACAATTTTTTCTTAACATCATTGTTTTAGTGGTACTTTAGAGAATTATCGTGCTAAATTTCAAACATTTATAACTTTTTGTAGAAAAGTTGTTAGTATTTGAAACCCCGTAATTGATTATTTATGCGTCGTTGCTTAAATTTAAACAAGCTAACCATAATTTCACAGGAACTGTTGTGCAATAAATTGTGCTATTGTGCAATAAATATTCATCGGAGGGCAAATATGTTACAACGTTTTTTATTCGTCCTGTAATGAGCTAATAAAGTGCAGAAAAAAAATCGAAATAAGTTTAATGGAAAATCATTAATCGGGAGTAATTAAAAAATTGATTAATTGCGAATATCTCGAGAACGCACAATCTTCCGAAGACGTACCACACCGATTCGGAATCAGATGATCATTCTGCATACGAATCACTCAAAATATTTTGGCGATATATAAGATCCGACAGGACTGGGTATGGCGTCTGGACTATATGTACTTGCAGACATTTGGGCGCAATGTCGATAGACAATTTTGCTTCATGCACGTCAAGGCGCGGCAATCATCCTTTCAAATGTGGAAGTGGGCTTTCCAAGGGACTAGAATTACTGCGATAGTTTCCTGTTCGCGATTTGTCAGCATTAACTCACTCAAAAAGACATTATCTAGATGAATCTCAGAAGATTTTGCAAAAATTAGAAAATTCATTAAATTATTATGTATACATATTCAGATAGGTCGACTGTCCCGAAGAAAATTGTCGTAAAACCAATTTCCGGAAACAGAGTATATCAACATTTTTATTCTCCTGTAGAGTGTTGTAACTTTTCTGAGCTATCG
>NC_046658.1:35045336-35057823 GCF_010883055.1 Belonocnema kinseyi
AAACAGTTCGAAAATGTTACAACACTCTAGAGAAGAACCATATAGTTGATACACTCTGTTTTCGGAAATCTGTTTTAAGACAATTTTCTTCGGGACAGTCGAGGTATGAACTTTTCGAAATACGCACAAAAATTGCTATATTACTATCTTATTAGCACATTTTAAAATTGTAGCAATAATATTTTATTATGATGTGAAAATTTTTTTAAATATATATTATTCAGTAGAATCGACGAAACGAAAACAGCTGCTTCGATGTTACGAGACAATAGCAAAGAAAAATTCCACTTTAAAGAAAAATATTTATGCTTTTTTAATTCTTTAGAAAAATAATAAAACTAAAGACTAAAAAAACTGTTAGTTAATAACACTGTAAAATCTGTTTTTTCGAATTCAGAGGGTCTCGGAACGTGGAGATTCTATGAAATTCACAATAGTCAATTTTCACACAAAACGCATACCTTTTAATTATGTGTGAAATTTTTTTAAATATATTGTATCAGATATTATTTCAAAATAAATATACTTTTGCATGTAAATTGAAAACGGTTTCTAAAGATTGAAACCGGTTTTACTTTTCTAACTTATAAATTACTTAAATTATAATTTTATTTTTATATCTCCTAATTCAAATTTAAAGTAATAATAATTGGTGGAAATATTCACTATAACTAAGAAAAATAAGTAATCTAGGCAATTTTTCTGCTATAGTAATGATATGACTACTTTCTTAATTATTGAATCCATTATTGTATATAGTCATTCGTTAGCAAAATTAAGAAACTGGTTGATATAATTAGTTTCTTCATTAAAATAACTAGAAAAATCTAGTTATCATAATTCAGAAAAGTTTCATGATTACTAGGAAAATTGTTAGATTAAATCATCAAGTATGTTACAGAATGTTACAATAATTTGGAAGCTACAAAAGTGATTTACATCAATCAGGAAACTTATTAGTCGGCAGAAACTTGATTAAGATTTGATTGGCATTTCTCAAAACGACATTTTCACGTAATTAATGTATGATGTGAATGAACGTGTGTGGGTATGTCTATGAAATGTATCCCTAATCATGGAAATATACATATATATTATATTACATACTTATAACAGTGATTCAGATCTCCACAATATACATACATTTTGACAGACAAGGAATGAGATTTTAAATAATAAATGTCTAAATAGATTTCAGATTTTTAAAAACAATTTGATATTGAGTTAGAAAAAGATAACAATAAATGTAACAGATTTTAAAATGTCACCAAATGTGTTTATTCAATATTTTAGAAACATAAATGGAGGGGAATTATTTTTAAAATTAAGTTTTATCATTAAATTACTTTGAAGTAAAAGTGGTCTTTCTTTTTAAATAAATGTTGAATATTTCTATTTCCTAGTGTTCAATTTTAAATACTTTAATTTATTCCTAAAATTAATTTTAGATAACTTCTTTCTATTGATTTTAATCTTTTTAATATAGATAAATATATATTTCCCCTCCATTCACAATTTCCTGCTACACTACTTGTGCATCAAGGACTTGAAAGTTTTCTCGGGCTGTGCTCTTTAATCCTGCGACTCTAGCGTTGCAATACAAATTTCAGTTTATCCGCAGGCATTTAATAACGTACTGAACACTCAATACTCTTTATTTCTTTTTAGAAGACGTGAGAAGTATATAAAGATTACTTAACTTTATCTAGAGACGTGAGTTTATAGAGTATATCTCAAATATCCAAAAACGTTATTAGAACGTTCCAAAAACGTCTTTTGTTAAAAAAAAATGACGTTGTGAAAACGTCGTTGGGACAATGGAAGATTCAGAACGTTTTTTGTACTGATATGGGATGCTCTTGTTTCATTTTAATGGTATTGTTGAGGTCCTTAGGACGTTATAATTACGTTTTTTAATTTTTTGGCCACAACACGACAAAAATTCGCCTTTGAGGAATTATACTGAATTTGCTCTTAAGTGGCGGAAATGAGAAAAAAATCAGTAATAATTACGGACCTGCTTTTTTTGATAAATAGGAGAAGTTCATACGCGCGCTTCGCGTGCGACCCACTACTTTGCTTGCAATTATTTTATTTGTAAATGAAGTTTAATATGATACCTTGATATTCATTTTTGCTTTAATAAGTTTTATTTGTGCACGGCTCCGCACGGCTACAATCAAAAGATGCATAATAAACTATTGCGCAACAATAAACATTTTTATGCAAGTTTGGAAAAAACATAAAATTTTGGTTTGTACAAATTTTCATAGAAATACATGGTAAGCCGTGCATAAATCGCCCGGTATCTCATCGGTTCCAGGCTTGGGCCAGGCCGGGGCCCCAGGACTGGCTCTAGCTTATATTGCTCAATGGCTCGACCTCGAGCCCGGTTAGATAGGTAGTAACACAGTTCCTAACATTTATGGTAGATGACGTCGGATTATTCTGTAATTATCTAATATCCTCTACACAACTTTGTGTTTGTTTACAAGGGTGTCATGTTAGAAAGTCCCAAAATTCCTAAAATAATAAAAAGCACTCGTAGAGTCCGGAGATATCGAACAAGAACTACTATTCCATACTTACGTGTGGATTTCGAAAGTAAGTAAATTAATTTGAAATTATTTCTAAACATTATGGTAGCGTAATTTTAACCTCTAAATAACCATCTTGTAAGTATATTACAATTCTGCAGGTGCAAACGATTATTTATGTATTTAAAAACGATTGAAGAATGTTAAAAGTTTTGATTATACAAAAATTAAAGGATGTATAATGTATGTATTTGATTAAACCTACGAAATGATTGTATGTGTAAATAGTGATGCAGACAACGAGTAAGAATCATAACCTAGAGAGGTACTATATGAACCCGCAATTCAAATGCCTTTTTAAATAAGGATAATATTATAAATTCTAACCTTCCAACTTATAATAACATGGCTAGGAATCAATATTGAACTAGGGTTAAGAGCCTGGGTCAGGCTCGGCGATCGAGCCTGGTGCTCGAGCCAGGTCCTGGCCAGATGTAGCGTTTCATTCTAGCTTGACCCAGGCTTGATCACCATGCCAGGGCCTAGTTTTCCTAGGCTTCAATCAGGTTAGGCCCACGACGAAATTTCTACACGGGAAATAATCTCGACTCGAGAAGAGTCCAAATTTCAAGCCATTTCGAGCGCCCCTAGTAATTGGAAATGTGACCATCTGCGACGTACGAACGGGTTGTGTACTCTAATTTTGAAAACCCGGCTAAACTCGGGAAGTGGTTTTCTGCAGTTTTCATCTCACCTGGCCAAATGTTTAGGCAACTGAGAGTAATTCGAATAATTTTCTTTGTAGCCGCATTGTCATCAAATTGTACTAAAATTCATAGAGACTATTATGAAATTACTGGAAGAAATTAATAAAAAGAAATAATGACTGAAACTAATAAAAATGAAAATTTTTACCACCATACAGTTCCCATTTTTTTTTTAATCTTAGTTATTATATAGTGCATACATTTTCTTATAAAAACTAATTTGTTTAAAGTGTTCAAATGACTCAAAATCTAAAAAACAGACAAGTTCTGAATTTGTTTATGAAATTTATTTTAATAATAAATAATTAGTGTAAATTTGCAAAGTGTCGTAGTAAAAAGTGATTGGAAATATATTCTTTGTTGATTCCGTAAACGAATTAAGCCTATTCTTCAAAAAATGTCCAAACTCTTAATTTGCTCATGAAAGTAGTTTAAATAATAAATCATGAAAATTTGATTATTATAATTAATCAGAAAGATTTTCTTAGTAGAATTTGTAAAAAAAAAAACTGACCCTTTCCTTTTTTAAATATCCAAATTCTGAATTTTTTATGAAAGTTCTTTGAGTAATTAATAATTCTTGCAAATTTACCAAATAACTTAGGAAAGATTCATCGCAAAAATAATCTTAGTTAACTTCTTAAATAAATTGTGTTTATTAATTGAAAAATACCCTTACTCTCAATATGTTTATGAATATTGTTTAAATGGATAATAATTATTATAAATTTACAAGGAATGGTGGAAAATGATCATCGAAAGACATTCTTAGTTCATTCCGTAAACAAATTATGTGTCTCATTTCAAAAATAGCCAAAATATAAATTTGTTGATACAAATTTTAAAAATAATTAATAATTGTAAATTTTCAAAGTATCAAAGAAAAAAATCATTGAAAAAATATTCTTAGTTAATTATGTTAAAAAATAGAACCTACTCATAAAGAAACCAAACTCTTAATTTTGCAATTGAAATTCTTTCAATAATTAATAGGTCCTGTAAATTTACAAAGCAACATTGAAAAGAGTCATCGAATGGACCTTCCTAGTTGATTTCGAAAACAAATTTACTCATAGGATAAAGGCAAAACTCTTAATTTTTTGATTAAAATTGTTTAAATAATTAATAGTTTTTGTAAATTTGAAAAGCAACATAGAAAAGAGTCATCCGAAAGACATTTTTAGTTCACTCCGTAAACAAATTCACTCGTAGAAAAAAGGTTAATCTCTTAATTTTGCAATTGCAATTCTTTAAATAATTAATAATTGTTGTAAATTTGCAAAGCAACATAGAAAGAAGTTGTCAGATAGACATTCGTAGTTGAGTCCGCAAACACATTGACTCTTAAAAAAGGGCTCTTTCAATTTTTTAATTAAAATTGTTTAAATAATTAACACATATTGTAAATTTGCAAAGCAACATAGAAAAGAGTCATCCAATAGACATTTTTAGTTCACTCCGTAAACAAATTCACTCGTAGAAAAAAGTTTAATCTCTTAATTTTGCAATTGCAATTCTTTAAATAATTAATAATTGTTGTAAATTTGCAAAGCAAAATAGAAAGAAGTTGTCAGATAGACATTCGTAGTTGAGTCCGCAAACACATTGACTCATAAAAAAAGGCACTTTCAAGTTTTTAATTAAAATTGTTTAAATAATTAATACATATTGTAAATTTTCAAAGCAATATAGAAAAGAGTCATCCAATAGACATTCTTACTTGACTTCGTAAAATAATTAACTCGTACAAAAAAAGTCAAACTCTTATTATTAAATTGATATTCTTTAAGTAAATAATAGTCCTTATAAGTTTGCATAGCAATATAAAAAAAGTCATCGGATAGACATTCTTAGTTGACTCAACAAACACACTAACTCTTAGAAAAAGGTCACTTTTAGTTTTTTAATTAAAATTGTTTGAATAACTAATAGTTCATTTAAATTTGCATAGCGAAATTGGAAACAGTCATCGGATAGACTTTCTTAGTTGACTCCGCAAACAAACTGGCTCGTTGAAAAAAGGTCAGTTTTAGTTTCTTAATTAAAATGGTTTAAATAATTAATAGTTTATGTAAATTTTCAAAGCAATATAGAAATGAGTCATCGTATAGACATTCTTAGTTCACTTCGAAAACAAATTGACTCGTAGGATAAAGGCCAAACTTTTAGTTTTTTAATTAAAATTGTTTAAATAATTAATAGTTATTGTAAATTTGAAAAGCAGCATAAAAAAGAGTCATTATATAGACACTCTTACTTGGCGTTGTAAAAAAATTAACTAGCACAAAAAAAGGTTAAACTCTTCTTTATAAATTGAAATTATTTAAATGAATAAATAGTTCTTGTAAATGTGCAAAACAACACAAAAAAGAGTCATCCGATAGACATTTTTAGTTGACTCCGTAAAAGAATTGAATTTGTAGAAAAAAGGCCAAAGTCTCAATTTTTTAATTTAAAATTCTTTAAATACTTAATAATTCTTGTAAATTTGCAAAGCAACATAGAGAAGAGTCATCGTATAGACATTCTTAGTTGATTTCGAAAACAAATTGACTCGTAGGATAAAGGCCAAACTCTTAATTTTTTGATTAAAATTGTTTAGATAATTAATAGTTCTTGTAAATTTGAAAAGCAGCATAAAAAAAAGTCATTGTATAGACAATCTTAGTCGACTCCGTCAAAAGATTGACTCTTATCAAAACGGTTAAACTCTTAGTTTTTAAATTGAAATTCTGTAAATAATTAATAGTTCTTGTGAATTTGAAAAGCAAAACAGAAAGCAGACATCGGATAAACATTCTTGGTTGACTCCTCAAGTACATTGACTCTTAAGAAAAGGGCACTTTTAATTTTTAAATTAAAATTGTTTAAACAATTAATACATCTTGTAAAATTGCGAAGCAACATAAAAAAGAGTTATCGTATAAACATTCTTACTTGAATCCGTAAAAAATTGACTTGTAGAAAAAGGGGAAACTTCTAATTTTTTAATTAAAATTGGTTAAATAATTAACAGTTCTTGTAAATTTACAAAACAATATAGAAAAGAGTCATCGGATAAACACTCTTAGTTGGACTCCGCAAACAAACTGGCTGTTAGAAAAAGGTCAATTTTAGTTTTTTAATTAAAATTGTTTAAATAATTAAAATTTTATGTAAATTTGCATAGCAAAATAGAAAATAGTCATCGGGTAGACATTCTTCGTCTTAATTTGTAAATTAAAATTGTTTAAATAATTAATATTTCTTGTAAATTTACAAAGAAACATAATAAATTAAACTTATTCTTTAAAAAATAGCCATTTATGAAAATTGTTTAAATAATTACAATGTTTAAAGATTAAATAAATGTTAAAAAACAAATATGAGCTACACTAGAATTCGATACGATCGCTAGGAATGTTTACATCCATAATGTAAACATATCCCTCGAACATGCCTTGACGCCTTATAGACTCTTAGAGGTAGCTTTGAATGAAATACAAGTCAAAATTGTACAATGCAAACTCCAGGCTCGACTTGTATCCCTAGCATTTACTGCCGCCAAACGGATCACTCGGGAAGCGCGTCGGTGGAAATTCCTTGGTTTCATAAGGGTGCTTTCATGCCTCTACAAGCAGGCAGCCTGCATGCAGAAAACCAATAAGAGTAAAAGAGATAGAGAATGGTCCATCTCTTTCACTCTTATGGGTTTTATTCATACAAGCTGCCTGCTTGCAGAGGCATGAAAGCACCCAATACGCAGCTCTGTTCTTAACCCAAAAATTATTCTAAAAATATTCTAAAGAATAGGCGGCGCGTTTAAATCCAACCAATAGGTGAAGAGATAATGTGGCTTCAGACTTTGAAATTCCTAAACGTGGCAACCATTTCTTAACGGGAATCTTGACAATTATTTTAATTTAAGTCCATTGAAAACAAAGTAGGCCACCGCCAGGATGAGAAACACCTCAGAGTTCGGTCATTGGAAGGTCGCCGTGGAGTTACGGACACGATAAAAAATATCCGAAATTATAGAGGGGCCTTAATATTCAGCCTTCTTTGTATATTAGAAGAAAGAGAGAATAGAGAAAAATAGACATAATTATATATTATTAAGCAGGGGGTCAGGCCTCGGATTAGGCATTATATTATATTGTAACGACTAAAACCGAAAAATCAGGTTATAGGAAGAATCTGGCAGGAATCTAACAGGCAGCAAGATGATTTTCCACTTTGGTAATCTGAATGATGTGAATGGGAATTCCGTTTTCCACGTGAATTAAATTCTAGGAAAATCATTAATCGTAATTAATATCTTCATTAATTATTCATGATTAAGACTTTTATTTCTTAGAGAATAGTATTTTTTATGTACTTAGCTAGATTATACGCTGTGTATAAAAATATAATGGATATCTAGCGTCAGGTCTGGCCCAGATCTGGCTTTATCTAGACTAGCCAGGAAGATCTGATCTGTCCAAGGTCTGGAGCTAGGCTTTCCCAGGTCTGACTTTATGTTGACCTTCTAGTCTGAAACGCCTGTTCTGGCCCAAGACTGGCGCTGATCAGCTATGCAAGGGTAAAAGAAGTCATAAGTTTGATCAACCAATTTTTTTAGACATCCCTGGCAGACCGAAGGAACCAAAAGTAGCCTCTACAAAATTCCCGGAAAGACCCCATTGGGTCCCCGTTCGGTTCCTTTTAAAAAAACACAAAAACAGCAAAATCAACTTTTAAATTGTTGAAATTCGGATTCTACGTAAAAATTCCCCATAGAAGGTCACGAAATAATCGCAATAGTTTTTTTTTTGTAACGGTAAAAAGTTTAAAAAATATATAAGACGTATAACGCCTGTTGACTGCTACTTACATATGATGCGTTTGAAGTGTAGCAGTCAATGAGCTTTATACGTCTTATGTCTTTTAAACTTTTTACCGTTGCAAAAAAAACTTTTGGCATTATTCCATGACCTTCTATGGGGAATTTTAACGTAGAAACCGAATTTCAACAGTTTAAAAGTTGATTTTGCTGTTTTTAAAAAGGAACCGAATGGGGACCCAATGGGGTTTTTACGGGTACTTTGTAGGGGCTGCATTCGGTTCCAGGGATATTAAGAAAAAGTTACAAGGTTTCTAAAATGATCAAAAACAAGAAATTGACACTAGCACAAAAATACTTTTTTCATATTATTTTAAAAGTCTGGTCCTTTCCAGGTTTGGTGCCGGTTAGCTAAATACACTTATAGGTAAAAAATTTTATTTGCAAGTCATTAAAAAAATAAAGGGAGTTTAGCCAGCGGCTAGCCGGCTTCCTACTAGTGACTGCCCAGCCTATAATTAGCGGCTAACCAGATGGTCTTGAGTGGCACTAGCAAAAAAAAACGTTATACTTTTGGCCAGGCGTGGTCTAGACCATCTGGCCAGCGTCAAGACTGGAAACCAGATAGTGTGGTTTACGTCAGGCCAGCGCCAGAAGGTTTTTCCAGATAGGACCTAATGTAATTATAAATTTTAATGAAATTCTGCCGTTTAGTCTATGTTCAAAGCAGTGAATTTGTTAACTTTATAAGAAAAAATTAAAATGTCGAATTTTAAATATTTTCACTTTGAAATTGTAAATCTTTCAAATTGAACTATTTAAGGGTGGCTTCTAGACCAGGAAGATGGGGAAATAGGGAAATGACAATGAATTATTTCTATTCTGGACTTTTACCATTTTTTAGAACAAAAATCTATCCAATTACCTGAAATATAATAAATTTTATTTCACACGATATAATGCAATTTAAAGAGTTCCGGTGGCTCAGGCGATAGCGCGCCAGGCTTCCAAGCAGGAGGACTGGGGTTCTCGATCCCTGTGCCGGTAACAACGGAAATTTTTCTATGTACTTTTACCGGGGCTCTGGTTGTTCGGAACCCACCTTAAACTGTAGAAGCCCTCAGAAAAAGCTGATGCCTTACCAAGGATAAATGGGCTACGTACGGGGGACCAACCTTTGGGGATGAAGCTGATTTTGAGAAGATTCGAAAATGAGTCAGCGATCTCCTTGCGCTTGAAGGCTCCGTACGGGGGCAACCATACGGGATGGTCGCTGGATGCTTTCGAGTAATAAACATACACACGCATACACTTACATAACATACCAGGTCAGTGCATCGAATCTTGTATCTAACTGATAACCTAAGAGGGATCGCCCCCCCCCCCCCCACCCTAGCCTTCTAGGGAGACTTACGGACAGCATTAGCTGGCGAGGCTCATTTTGTTAACCGGTGACAAGAAGGGCGTCCCTTGCTATGCGATGGGTAAGCCTGGCACCTGAGTGGTATAATCTCAGGGGCGATTTCCATTTCATCGCGGTCTACCTGCTCGTCTTACCCTCTCCACTAGACTTCTCCTCACGTCCCACAGTGTCCGATTCTGACTTCAAGTGTTAATGACTTATGTGTAGTGTCAATTTTGATCCGTTTTGAACCAACCTTTTTTTGAAATACTTGTGAATACTTGCAGTTTTAAAAAACGCAGCCAGAATTATGTTTCGATTTGTCAGAACGCTGCCTAAACTAAAAAACCACCGGAAATCATCATAGCCAGTGACCTAAAAATGCCCGTACTAATTTTGTTTAAATAATGAAAAAAGTAGCAGACAAAATTCAAAGGTATTGTGTTTTCAATGGTGGTATACATTCATAAAGTGTTCGTAGACTTGAGTGGCGTGAAATCATGGCCGGATATGATTCTTCTATTTGCCCTTGTACGACGAAATTGTTAATAACGATTTTACACTAATATAATGAACTCTGACAAAAAACGTCACATACATTTTCCTCATGATTTTTCCCGTAGAATCGATTGGTACTATTAGTTTTAAAAAAAATGTTTTTTTCCTTTTGCTATATGTTGTTTAAAGATTTTTTTTTAAAAAAGTCAAAATGGCAAAACAAAAAGTAGGGGTACTCTTTTTTTCACTTATTTTACAATCTCATTCTCATTTTGATGCCATTTATAACTGGCGCTCAGTACGGGCATTTTTAGGTCAATGGCTATGATGATTTCCGGTGGGTTTTTAGTTTAGGCAGCGTTCTGACAAATCGAAACCTAATTCTGGCTGTGTTTTTGAAAACTACAAGTATTCACAAGTATTTAAAAAAAGACCGGTTCAAATCGGAACAAAATTGACACTACACATAAGTTATCAACACTTGAATCCAGAATCGGCCACTGTGCGTCCCTGACTGAACGAGATTGCTGTGCCAGGCTTTGCCAGCGGGGGGGGGGGGGGGGGGGGGGGGGGGGGGGGCGTTGTCCTAATGATGCATAAAAAGCCATACATACAAATTTTATAGTTTTGCAATCAGCAAATTCAAAATATTATATTCGGATTCTATGTTTTTTTTGCGATTCCAACGATATGTAACTTGCAATTAAAGCATTTAAATTAGACTAAGTTATGGCAGATATTAGTTTGTTTTGACCCTGACTAAATAGAATTATGGAATTTTCTCTAGAATAGTTAAAAATGCATCAGTTTATTTTGTAGAAAATTCGCCCGTTGACAATTTAATAGAATATACGGATTTCTACCCAATTGCCTAGAAGAATATTATACTTGAAAAGATATATTTTCGACCGAAAAATGAATTTTCAGATTAAAAAATTAGTTTTTAACAAAATAATTTATTTTTAAACCAAAGTGTATGGAATACTGGAATTTTCAGATAAAAAATTTAGTTTTTAACAAAATAATTCATATTTAACAAAGAATTTTGAATGGTTAGATAAATGGGATGGTGCGTATGATAAAACGAATTATTATAATCCGAATGAAATGATTCGCATGCATTAGTTGTACGAGTTAAATCAGAAGTTTTCTTATCCCAGATTTTGGCGGATACGGGGCTTCGTCGCATAAATATGTCGTCGTTACATATTGCGCGAATTTAATAAAGCTATCATTAAGTGGGATTATCGGTAATAAATCACACGCGAAACAATATCCTTTACTTCCGTGTGATTAAGAAAGATCATTCCGAAACAAACGCGTAACCACTAACTAACTTCCGAGTCCCTGTTTTTGTAATCCACGAAAAGACCCAGTTATTGTATCTTTCGATACCAAGCCTGCGATAAACGGAAATGGCAACATATAATTTGTATAATAGGCCAAATTTTGGTCACCACATTATGTATAGCTTTCTCAAAATCTAATAGAATCCCTTTCGGACTAAAATATGACCCTTTTCGTCGCATATTTTTTTAAGCGCACACTGTTATAAATTTCTTTCGGAATTTTACGAAACATGTATTTGAAGTTTTTTGCAGTTACATGTTTCGCAAAATTACGAAACGTTTCGTAATTTTCAGTAGCGCGAACGGAATCGTCTTTCAGGTACATGTTTCGTAAAATTACGAAAAGATTCGTAATTTTCAGTTTCGCTAACGGAATCGTCATTCAGTTACATGTTTTGTAAAAATCCATAATTTGTTCGTAATTTTCAGTGACAGTAACGTAAAATTCCAAGAGTAATAAAATTTTTTCGGTTAATTATATTTTTAATACATATACAATGGATATGTGTTAAAATTATAACTAACCGGAAAAAATATAATAATAATAAATAATAGTTCTTTTCTGTTAATTATAATTTTAACTAATAGGCATTTTATATGTATTAAAATTATTATTAACCGACAAAAAATATTATTTATTATTATTATATTTTTTCCGCTTGGTTATAGTTTTAACACATATACATTGTTTATGTATTAAAAGTATAATTAACCATAATACACTTATTACCCTTGAAATTTTACGTTACTGTGCATCCTTTATTGATACATAAATTCATGTATAAATAAATATGTAGTTACAACAGGTACTTCTTGCCTTATTCTGTTTAATGTATGTATTATAAACTCCACTTGTATACTATTCTTGATAAAGATGTTTCATTCATAGGATATAGCTATTTACTTGTGAAGTAGGAAAAATAATTTTATAATGATTAAAACTAATAAACCAAAAAAATATTACCGACATAATTAGGAAACAGACATTATATGTATGAATATTTAAAATTTATTTGATCAATTTCCTATATATTACATACCAGGTGTATACATATGAAACCGGTATTGCCATCTAGCGGCCAGTAGGCACACTTGTAGGCACTGTCGGAACTTACCATTTGTGCTAATTGGCG
>NC_046658.1:35057923-35067410 GCF_010883055.1 Belonocnema kinseyi
ATACCTATGAATGTATTCTAGAAATTTTGTAATTTCCGGAGGGTACGAATATCCGAACATACAATAGGAGAGAAATGTAATTAGTATTCCCTGAAGAAAATTTCCCACGTTTATGATGACTTTTTGTTCCAAAACAATATCGCACTTGGCATTTGCGTCATAAACGGAAAGAGCTAAATATTGGAAGATAAAGTCTATTAATATTATAAAAATGAACAAAGCTCACTTGAATTTAAGTGGGCCACTCTATTGATTTTCTAAAGGATCAATTTGCGATTGAATTCTTGAAAGTTTCTCTCTTAAATGATACTTAATTTACCCTTTATGAGAAAGTATTGAAGAAAATAAAATAATATTATTATTAATTTATTATCAATTATATTCCAATGATTTTAATAAACAAATGGTCAAAAAAAAAAATTTCAATGGCAGTTGTAATTTTTTTGGGTAAGGTTTATAATGTAAAAATTCTATAATTCATTTATAATTCTCCAATTGTTTAAATCTAAGCATATAAAAAAAATTTCAACTTCAGAAACAGATCCTGTAAAAGTATAGCTCTATTATTCGTATCGTATTATGAATTTTTATTCGCGGAAACACAATCGCATATTAATTCATAGGAAATTCAATGGATAAATCCTTACAATGAAGTACACTGACATCTCGGTTTAAGCGCCTTTGGTTTAACTACCGCCTGTCGAGTTTAGCATATCCCCTCGGTTGATACATGACTTTCTACCTGCGCTCGAGATTTGATGATTCTTGATGTACCCGGAGCTCTCCCGACCTGCCAGTTAAACCGATATTTCAGTGTATTAAGTAACAATTGTGCCAGAGCGTCAAAAACTGAAAATTTGTACTCTGATCACGGAGAAAACGATATCGCATGAATTGCAATATATACCGTAATTCTTGCGCTATATATCGTAATTATCGAATTATAATATCGTACAATCGTGATATCGTAGATTGCAAGAATTTACATTATATGATTATTTTATATCGTATATACGAGGGTTCTGGTAGCAGCCAAGCAATATTAGTGCATTATAATATCGTACAAATCTCCAAAACACTTCTTGTACGTTATCATATTGCGCTTTATTTCAATATAGAGGTTTTGCGATATCATTGAGCGATATATTTTTCTCCGTGGTAATATATTATATAGATGTATTATATACCTCTAATGATTAGAGTTGGGTAAACCGAAGCTTCAGATTTCAAATCCTCTTCAGTTAAAGCTGCCTAAAAATTAAAAAAGAAAACTTTTATACACATTTTGGTACAAAGTATAAAAAGTCGGAATTGGACTAGACATGTTCTTTTTCAAAACAGATTCCAATCTTCTAAAATTTCTACGAATAATAAACGCATCGTAAACTCACATCGATAATTTTGAAAAAAAGTTCTTCGGTTTCATTAAAATGCACCATGAACAGTCTGAAAATTAGAATGGTGTACGGTGTATCTGACTTTAATCTAATCTTCATATCTTTAGCCTGCTTTATTAAAGTATCCATGTTACGCTGTAACCCCTTCAAATAAATCATGGCCAAGGCATGGAGGAAGACCAGGATTGCAAACATGATACGTTTTTAATTCGTTAAAGACTGAGTTATTTTGTTTAATCACATCGAGAGTCTTATTATAAGATTCGATGCTTCTTACTGGATATATCTGAAAGCAGCCATCTTTTGCATGAAACTCACTTCGTGTTATCAAGCAGTATCGACAGAAGTAAATCGAAGTGCTAAAATTTTCAAGATAGCCACCTAACGAATGGCTGTCTAGATTATCTCCAATAATAAATAGAAGGATTCCTGTAATAGTTTATCCTATTTCTATTTGTACACCATCAGTTTCAATAATTTTTAAATACTCAACAATTGTCCCATAAACTTTATGATGATTGAAATACTTCTCCTTACAAAGGGCAACCAGTTTGATATTGTTTATATGGGTTCTAAGGTAATCAGGAAAATCTAAAAAACTCAGATACAAAGCTAAAACTTTGTGTATCTTTTTTGCAGGTCCGATTGGACAAACTAAATCAAAACTGTCTTGATACAAAGCAAGTTTTAAGCTCTTGGAATTTTCTTTTAAGAATGTATTGTTTTTAAAAATAGTTCCGTCATTGAAATCTTTTAAAAGGGAGGGTTGAGCATTCTCAATGTGCACAAATAAATCCTTTGTAACCTATTTATCTCGAAAAATGTTTTTTTAATTGTTTCTTCTATAGGTACGTAATGCAAATGTCGCTTTTTACCGTCTGTTGTATCAAGAAATTTTGATTGAGATTCTACATAATTAAATTGATCTTTGTAAAATTTTTTTCGCTTGTAATCTGTCGCGAAGAAATTCTGAGATTTTAAGAAGAGATCATTTTCAAAAACATCATGTTCAATTTTTTTAACTACGTCGTAATATAATCCTTCCTCCAATAAACGCCTCTGCAAACTGCTTTTCAGGTTTTCCTGACCTAGCTTATGATTACTGAACTCTCCAGACACTATGCTTTGAATAGTACTAGCAGGAATCATGTATTGGCACTCCAATTTCAAATAAAACTGTGCTACATTCAAAATATATAATTCAGAACAATCATATTTTATTTCATCTAGAAGGTTGTTTGTTTTGCTGGCATTTAAATGATTGAACTCGTGATTATCGAACGGTTCACGGAAACGGTTCTATGTTTTTTGGACAAATGTCCAGTAAAAGAGCTCACATTATCGTTCTTTTTATCACAGTCTTTATAAGGACACTTAACTTTAAAAGAATCATTAATATGAATTTTCATGTGCTTAATAAGAAGAGCATAACTATTTCGCTGTTTTTTGCACATTTCAAGAGTACAAACATATTTTGCCCCGGCATCGACCACATTGTTTACAACAAATTCCTGTTGTGTTTATGATTTGCAATGCAGGTTATGATTACGGATCAAATGACTTCACAATGAAACTTCGAGTTCAAACAATTTTTCACACCCTTCAAAACCGCAGTGGAAATATGACGTCACATTTTTGTGATATTCCCGATGTTTCAGGCTTTTTTTTAATTCTGTTGTTTTATAATCACAGAGAAAACAAGAAAACATTTTCTCGAGTCTGCAAGAAAAAAAATATTTTAAAAAAATTCTAATATTTATTTACCCTTAAATATGTATTTTGACATAGACAAATAAAACTCAGAAGATGAAACATTTTAGAAATCAAAGAAAACCGTTGTTTTAAATGAAGGAAATTGCGGAGAATTTTATTTTAATTATTATTAATATCATTTTTCTAATAAGCAACTTTCGGTAGGTCCATGAACATCAAAACAACACATTTTCTACAAAAGATTTAAATGTCTGACAAAAAAAGTTGACTTTAGACCGAATTTGGTCTTCATCAAAATAATTAAATTTGTGACAAAACACATCAATTCTAAATCAAATGTTTGGATTTTTGTAGCTAAAATAATAATTTGAATCAGAATGTTAATTTTTTTTAAATAGTTGAATTTTCTACCATTTTCAAACCAAAAAGAGGAATTTGCAACAAAAGTTAAATTTTAAAGAAGCAAATAAATTTTCAATGAAATAGTTGAATTTTCTAGCATTTTGAAATAAAAAAAAGGAATTTCCGACGAAACAGTGAAATTTTCTACCATTTCAAATCGAAAAAGGCGAATTTTCAATAAAAGAATTAAATTTTAAACAAAAAAATACATTTTCAACCAAATAGTTGAATTTTCCAGCATTTTAAAATCAAAAAGACGAATTTTGTACAATAGTTTAATTTACGACAAAAAACTTAATTTTTGACTAAATTTGGACTATCTAACAAAATAATTAAATTTTTAAAAAAAGCCATGAATTTTCAACCAAATACAGAGTGACCGTTTTAATCAAAGAATAAAATTCCCGGTCATTTCCCTGATCAAATCAATTTTTCACGCTCAATGGAATTCAAAAATTCGAACTTTAAAACTGAACTTTTTTCTGCTTGAAGTAATAAAAACTGAGCTACAAATCATTTCAAGCTATTTTAAGACAGAATAATTGCAAATTGAGCAATTAGACTTTTTATAAAGTGAACACTTTTTAAATTAGAAGTTAAATTATTTGTATTTTAAATAGTTTTAAAACCATTAAAAAGCCTCAAAATTTTATTTCAAAAGCTTGAAAAATCTATAAATTGTAGATTTTTTCAAATTTTAAATTATTTTTTAATTTGTTTAAAAAGTTCTAAAATGTTTTTAAATTATCTGAATTCTTCCTAAAATATTTCCTACATTTTTTTTTAAATCCTGCAAAATTAAAAAAAAAACACTTTGAAATAATCTAGATTCATTTTTGATAATTTCGTAAATATTCTTAAATAGTCTCTTAAAATTAATTTTTCGGGGTAAAAAATCATTTTCAAATTCTCTGAAAATCTTCAGAAAATGGTTGCTATTCTTTAGCCTTCAAATATTATTCCTAGGAATAATACTAAAAATTTTCATTTAGTTTGAATCTTTTCAGAACTTCGAAGTATTTCTTCAGCTTACTCGAATAGTTTCTAGGAAATATTCAAATTTTACATTAATGATGAATCTTTTCAGAACTTCCAAATATCTCTTCAGCTTAATTGAATTTTTTCCAGGAATAATATTTAAATGTTACATTAATTTTAAATCTTTTTAGTAATTCGAAATATCTCTTGAGCTTACTCGAATTTTTTCTAGAAATGATAAGTGTTCCATATTTATTTATACATCAAATACGACAATTTCACTTACAAATTAAATATTTCTAAGTGAAAAAGATAAAATTGTAACGTTTATAGTTTATTATTTTTTTAGGTTTGATGATTTGTTTTCTAATTACTGATATTAGATTGAAACAATATCTGAAATTTTATAAATTTTAATATAATTATTAACTAATAACTTAATAAAAGAAAAATGATGAAATAATAAATAATAATTATGAAGAAATTATTTTAAAATTGAAAACATGTCATAAAATTTCAATCGGGCGTTGACATTTGTTTAGCTGCTAAGATTTTCCAATTAAAAGGGTTTAATTGTTAACGTTAAAGTCCGAAAACTCTTAAATTTTTAAATGATTCCGAATAGTTTTGTAAAATAAATTTTATTATTACTCACTTGTTAGTCCTTTTTGTACTATTCAACTGGAAAAATCTTTATAATTTATATTCATAGTTGATCCACACAAAAAAATGTTATCCAAAATTGTCAATTATAAATGCTTCTAATTTTTAATTTATAAGTCTTTAAGACGGCTTTTTTAAAATGAAAAAATTTCGAATTACACATTGGAAACGGAATAATATAATAAATGAAACATTTAACAATTCAAGTAATTATTTTTTAAAACTGTTAAAATCGAACTTGAACAGATTTTTACATTCTCATCAGAAAAGGTATTAGATTTGTGTAAAATTTGAAACCCCCCCCCCCCCATTTCTTATCAAATATCCAGGTTTTGAGACCCCCTGAATTCGGAAAACAGGTTTTTACGAATGTGTCTGTATGTCTGTCTGTCTGTCTGTCTGTCTGTTAGTTCGTGTATCTCTGGTTTTTTAGTTTGTTAGCACGATAACTTTCGAAAAAATTGTCAGATTGAATTAGCCTTTGGTACACTCTTTTAGTGTCGTAAACTAAAGGTCAAGTTCGTTAGCCAGCCATTTTGTATAAAAACTCAAAAAGTGACCACATTTTGAAAATTTTTGAGGCCACTTTTTTCAAGATTCAAAAATTCTCTGTAGGGTTCTTCTTAGTATTTGAAAATATGAACATTTTTTCCTAATGACTTATTTCGATAAAATAGAAATTACGAGAGCTATAGCATTTTAAAAATACAGAAAATTAAACGAAAATTAAAATTTTAAGCTAAATAACAAACGGTATGAGAAAAAGTCAAGAGGAAAAAAACGTTGCTTTTCGAATGCCCTATAAAATGAAAAATTCCATTTTGCAGTCAAACTATGCAAGATGCTAAGACAGATGTAGAGAGAAAAATTATGCACCTAAAAAAGATCTACAGATCTGTTATGAATAAATTTTCGATAGGAAACGTTGTTTTTGTTTTATTTGTAAAAAAACACATTTAAAATAAAAAATAAATTAAATTGGTCATTCGTCATTCTTTTTTGTTTAAATCGTAAAAAATAACATTAAAAATGAAAAATTTAAATTTGTGGAAAAACGAAACATGTTACCATAAGAATTAATTAACAAAAGTTATTTGCCCAAAAAGGATGTACAAATTCTTGTTTTATAATTTTTAGAAAGTTCGAGTAAATTTGTTTACAGTCGTAAGAAATAAAATTATTAAAATTAAAAATAAATAAAAAAAATTTTTGGAAAAACGCCACAAGTGATGAAAAAAATGAAAAGGACAAAAGTTGTTCAACAAAAAAGATCTACAAATATGTTATAAGCTCTTGTTATAAAAATGCATTTAAAAAAATAAAAGGATTAAGTCTTTGAAAAAACGATACAATAAGCTACGATAACATTTTATTTAACAAAATTTGTCGCCTAAATTATATCTGGAAATTTGCTTAGAGCCACTTTACGCTAGGATGCGTGTTTTTAGTTTAAATCGTAAACAATAGCATTGCAAATAAATAAGGAAGCCCATTTTTTTAAATTATAAAAACAAAACAATAAAAATACGTATTTTTCTATATCAATGGACATTATGGATTGTAATAATATACATTGATTGAAATGATACATTTTTCAGGGCAGCTGAACATAAAATATAATGCAAAATGAAAAAACAAATATTAAAGTCATCATGATACATAACATATATAATAGTGTTGAACATAATGTATAAAAGGTTATATATTGGACAAAATCGTGTGCAAAGCACGAGATACGTGATGAGAATGTATTCATTAAGGCCCAAGGAGCTTTGACAAAAGAGAATTCACAATCACAAAATTCGAGGTGTCGATGCTTTGACCTTTTCTTTTGAATGGTCTGTGCCCATATGTGGGGGAAAGAGTAGGACCGAGTGCGTAGCGCGAGGTAAATACATTATCGAGCGCGAAGCGCGAAATAAACATATTAGAGAGCGCGAAGCGCGAGAATCAACAGTCGCGCGCCCTAGGTGCGCCCAAACTTGTGAGCCGCGCGCGCGGCGCGCGATGAGAATGTACCCGCGAAGCGGGCGGATTTTTTTCTAAAAATTTGTAAGATTCCCGGTCAAAAAATACGTCCACACTGACATACCCCGCTCTCATAAAATTTCCGGTTTTCCGGTCCAGCGGCCGCCCTGCAAATGTTTCAATTTTCGCGCCAAAAATTAAACAAAAGCTACATTTTTAAGATAAAGGTAAATCTTCATCCAAATAGCTGAATTTCTAGCATTTTAAAAACAATACGTTGAGTTTTCTAAAAAAGAGTCACATGTCTGACAAACAAGTTCACTTTCGACCAAGTTTGGCCATTCTACCAAAATACTGAAACTCTTAACAAGACACATCCATTTTAAACCAAATGGTTGAATTCTTATACCGTAAATATGAATTTGAACGAAGAAGTTAATTTTCAACCAAGCAGTTGAATTTTCTACCATTTACAAACCAAAATGACGAATTTGCTACAAAAGTTAAATTTTCAACAAATAAGTAAGTTTACATCGAAATAGTTTAATTTTCTAGCATTTTAAAACCAAAAAGACGAATTTTGTACAAACGACTTAAATTTCCGACAAAAAGGGTCATTTTCGACAAAATTTGGGTTTTCTACCAAAATACTTAAATTTTTAACAAAAAACATAAATTTTCAAACGAATAGTTCAATTTTCACACGGAAAATATTAATTATCAACAAAAAAGGTCATTTTAAACTAAATAGTTCAATTTTCTACAAAAATATTTCAATTTTCTAAAAAAAAACTAATTAGAAATGAAATAGTTATATTTTCAAAGTGATTAATGTTTACCTAAAATTATGAATGTTTAAAAAACGACTGAATTTGAACAAAGCAGTTCAACTTTCAACTAAGTAGTTAAATTTTTAATCAGAGTAATTCAATGTGATTGTGACTTACCTTCGTTCCCTTTTTTTGACGCGGCGATAATGCGCTTTGATGCAACAACCCACGTGTAGTGGACGTGTATTGGTCACCACTACCCAACACCAGAAGTGAATCACATTTATATTACAACTGGTAGATTGATAAACAAAGAATTCAAACACTAAATCTTTAACAAATGTATGTACACAATGAGGAGTTTCAAAATGGCCTGTCGAAAGCGAGGTTATACTGCTCCCGATTCGCTGCCCAAACCGCACTGCGCAGGCGTTCTTCCGAATGGTACCGAAGGGACCCGAATCACACCGAGCATTCTCGTAATTTTACGAATTCTTTTCGTGATTTGCTCTAAAAATTCGTAATTTTACGTCAAATTTGTAAATTTACGAAAATTTTATCGTAATCCCGAATTCAGTAACAGACATTTGGAAACCTCAGTTTCTTTTGCGTCTTAAATTTTTCGTAAATTTCCGAACATTTTTAATAGTATAGCAAAACATTCTTCGTAAGTTTGCTGACGCTTAATTATTATTAAACTTTTAATCAAAAATAGAAATTGTAACTATTTTTATTATTTAATCATTCTTATTCTAAATAATACTTTATATATATATATATATATATTGTAACCGCTGACTTTTTGCAGGATTAATTAAAAAGTGTTAATTTAATAACCGGACTCATATTTAATGATATGCAATAAAAAATAGGGGCTTCTCATGGAGAAAGAAGAAGATTCACTTTAGAAACACATAATTTTATTTAAAATATCTGCGTTATCTTAAAAGACATTTGTCTCTAATCCCTACTATAGTAAAATAAGTAACTATACGAATTATTGGTATAAAAATCAAAAGTAAAACCGTAGGTTATTTGCGCAATGAGTTATCGTAAGAATCAATCTTCTCTCGATGAAACGTGTTTTCGACAGAGTATAGAGGTTTTGAAATCACTAAGTGATTTCACAAGAATTTCTAAAGGCTTGTAAACTCGGAGACACTCTTTAAAAGATAATAATATTCGGAGATTTTACTCTGATACGCAAGGATCGCTTTGAAATTGAATCTCTTGTCTCGACAGCTTCAGGGGAGATTACCACACTGGGCACTCTTTGAGGGAAATCAATTCGAATAAGATATTAATGTCTTGAAATCTAATTCTTTTTGAAGAGCAAACTATCGGACAAGTTCCAGAGGGTTTAGGCTCTAGGCTTCTCCTACTGATTTGCTCCTGCGACCTGTTCTTTCAGACACAAGATCCAGAAGAAAATTTTTAAGCTGGGTTGCCTTTTTTATAGTCCTGTTTCCAGCTCTCCCCTTTCGATCTTACGTAACGTCGTCGAGGGAGTTGCTAGAATTTTCGCTATAGAGTTTCTCCTGTTCGATGCTTCTTTTTTAGAGGGAGTACATAGGAGATACTATTTTTGCCTATTTA
>NC_046658.1:35067510-35070643 GCF_010883055.1 Belonocnema kinseyi
TTTAAAGTTGCATTCGGATCGACCATTCGGTCAAGTCCGTGCATCTTCGCATCAAGTTTATCATAGTTTCCATGGTTGCGTTCGAAACTTCAAATGGATACATGTGTCAAAAAAATATAGGTTATGTTATGTAGTAATTACAAATAATAAAAGTGTTTCATTGATAATGAAGCAGACCTGCGTACTGAGAAGTAAACGTCAATTATTTTCTGTGCCAATAAAATTATGGAATATCTGCTGAGTGACAAATACTATAAAATAGTAATAATATTCTGTGATCTCAATGGACGAAGAGTGAATTGTGTTTAACACTTATTTGCGGCAGAAACGGTATGTTATGAATATATAGAATATGTATTAAGTAAAGTAAATAAAATATTACATGCGTAAACTTTAAATTGACATTACCTACATTTACTTACAGCGATTAGGATAAACACGTGAATCTGAACATAACCTCGAAATAATGACAGATCGGCCCGGCTTGCTTATTATACTTTCGATTGTTTATTGTTTGCCAAAGAAATGTTTTGTGGTTTTGTATGTTTATTACTGACAGTGTCGGCAGTAATAATTTAAACAATAATTATTTAATAATAATTTAATAAACATGACTTATTAATAATTTTAATAAGTAACACTTTATTCCTGAAATTAATAACTGATTTCCATTGTTTTTTTCCACAGATCGATCATAGATGAAATACACATCAGGAAATACTGATGTATTTTGTGCATTTAAACTGGTTCATTTCAATGAACATCATTGAAAAACCATTATCTCTAGACCTTATCCCAAGACTGGGGATTGAGCAGCCTAAAATTAATTCTAATTCAATCTGATGGTATAGGTTTATCAAAAAAATATCTCGAGGTAATTTATCTTGTCTGATTTTTAATTAATAAAATATTTAGGGATTTTTTTGTATTTTACAAAATGTTTTCTCTAGATCTCATCCTAAAATTTTGTTTGATCAACCAATAAAATAAATTAGAGACTCGTTGGTGATCGAATTGTATCAGAAATAAATCTAGACAAGATATTTTAGGCCAGAATTGTTATTCCATTTTTTTTTTAGAAATTATTCTATTTTCGAAATTGCTATCTCTGGATCTTATTTCCAAACTGGCATTCAATCAGCCTCGAAAATTAATTCTAATTCATTTTGATAGTATAAAATATTTAGGGATTTTTTTGTATTATGGAACATGTTTTCTCTGGACCTCATCCTAAAATTTGGTTTGACCAACCAATAAAATAAATTAGAGACTTGTTAGTGTAGCAGAAATAAATGCAGAAGCGATATTTTGTACCAGAATTTTTATTCCAATTTTTTCATAAGTTTTGCTATAATTATGTATTTTATCATTTCTAAATATTAAATTCATACATTATTGGTGTCTTGTCAGAAAATACAAATCTTTTAGTGTAATTGAAATTTACTCGAAATGTTATTTTAGTGTATTTCATTGAGTTATCGTTTAAGCTCAAATTATGCCGTTAGAAATGAAGACACTAATTTCGTAAATTTTATTTCAGAATCCCTAAATATTTCATTAATTTAAATTCGCGCAAATTAAATTTCTTCGAGCTATCTTTTTTATAAAACTATACCATCAAAATGAATTAGAATTAATTTTCGAGGCTGATTGAATGCCCACTTGGAAATCAGATCTGAGATAGGAATTTCAAAAATAGAATAATTTCTAAAAAAATGGAATAACAACTCTAGCCTGAATTATCTTGTCTAGATTTATTTCTGATACAATTCTATCACAAACGAGTCTCTAATTTATTTTATTGGTTGAATAAAACAAATTGTATGATGTACAAAGAAAACATTTTCTAAAATACAAAAAAATCCCTGAATAATTTATTAATTAAAATTCAGGCAAGTTAAATTTCTTCGAGATATCTTTTTGATAAACCTATGCGAACAAAATGAATTAAAATGAATTTTCGAGGCTGATTGAATGAAAGTTTGGAAATCAGATCCAGAGATAGCATTTTTTTCAAATAAAATAATTTCTTAAAAAATTGTAATAACAATTCTGGCCTAAAATATCTTGTCTAGATGTATATCTGATATAATTCGATCACCAACGAGTCTCTAATTTATTTTAGTGGTTGATCAAACCAAATTTTAGTATGAGATCCAGAGAAAACATTTTCTAAAATACAAAAAAATTCCTGAATATTTTATTAATAAGAATTCAGATAAGATAAATTACCTTGAGATATTTTTTTGATACTTCTCTATACCATCAGATTGAATTCGAATTAATTTTAGGCTAACCAATCTCCAGTCTTGGGATAAGGTCTAGAGATAACGATTTTCCAATAATGTTCATTGAAATGAACCAGCTGAAATGCACAAAATCTATCTTCATTTTCTAATGTGTATTTCATCTATGATCGATCTGTGAAAAAAAAAAAAATGGAAATCAGTTATTAATTTCAGGAATAAAGTGTTACTTATTAAAATTATGAATAAGTCAGGATTGTTAAATAATTATTAAGTAATTATTGTTTAAATTATTACTGCCGAGACTGCCAGTAATAAATATACAAAACCACAAAACATTTCTTTGGTAAATAGTAATCAATCGAAACTATAATAAACATGCCGGGCCGATCTGTCATTATTTCGAGGTTATGTTCGGATTCCCCTTTTCACCCAAATCGCTGTAAGGAATTGTAAGTAATGTCAATTGAAAGTTTTCGCATGCAATATTTTATTCACTTTATTTAAAAAATATCCTGTCTATTTATAACATACCTTCTTTATGCTGCAAATAAGCGTTAAACACAATTCACTCTTCGCCCACTAAAATCGCAGAATATTATTACCATTTTATAGTATTTGTCAGTCAGCAGCCATTCCATAATATTATTGGCACAGAAGAAAACTGACGTTTACTTCTCAGGTCATATGTCTCACTTCATTATTAATTAAACACTTTTATTATTTGTAATTACTATGTAACATAACCTATGTTGTTTTCATACTTGTATCCATTTGAAGTTTCGAAGGCAACCATGGAAACTATGATAAACTTGATCCGAAGATACACGGACTTGGCCGAATAGCCGATCCGGGTAGCATTAAGATCGCCATGTATGTAAGCCCCA
>NC_046658.1:35070743-35074971 GCF_010883055.1 Belonocnema kinseyi
ATTAATATTACGTATTTATCGTGTCTATATTCAGAAAATGTTAGGCGAAAAATAATATCAATTATTATTAAACTTTTGATCAGAAATAAAAATTGTAATTATTTTTATTATTTAATCATTCTTATTCTAAATGTTACTTTGTGTGTGTGTGTGTGTGCATTTCTATAATGAAATTCATGTAAAATATTAATAATATTAATATTAAATAGCTCCTAATATAGAACATATTGGATATAAAGAACATCCTCTAATTATTATTAATATTATCCCTCAGTAACCACACCTCAACTCAGCATATGTAGTAACCACACTGGTGCGATTTAGGATTTGTAATATTTGAAATTCAATATCTCGCAAGTAACTAATCCAAATTTAATGTATAATGGGTACTTTTGGGGTAGAAATTCCCAAGGAATTTAATGAAAATGGTTTTGAGTACAAAAGGAACACATTAAGCAATAAAAATACTTCAAATTCAAAACAAGATGTTTAAAAAAATTTTTTTTTTAAAATTGCCATTTTGTTTCTATTTGACCGAAATTAATTTTTTTGGGAATTAAGGTTGAAATGATACACTTAAATAAAAAAAAAATATGCCCATGACATAACAAAAAATTTAAGATTTTTTAAGGTCAGGTTGAAAATAGGGTATATTTTAAGATGCAAAAAATGAGTACAGCATTTATTTTCAGGATAAAATTACTGTATTTTGTAATAAAATGTACAGAAAATGGATTTTGCACTACACTGTGATAAAAATACATTATTAAAATTAAATTAATCCATATGTACGGAACATTCAATGCACAATCCGCATCTGTATTCATCACAGATACGGCGCATGCAATTGTTGTACCTCGTGCGCGTGCGCCCAGATCTTTCCGTTTCACAGAGTGCATATCTGGCACGACTTTCCTCGCGAATTGCAGTGTAACCTCTAACAACCGGTTCATCTACTGTTAAAATCTTAGAAATCTCTTTAAACCTTAATCAGATACGACGAACTCCTCTCCACAATCATCGGAACAGAGATCCTCTTCCTCCTCGCCAGCGTCCTCTTCCACATCTAATGCCTGCACTGCCTTATAGTTACGTAAATTATAACGTAAGTGCTGTTCTTCGGACATTCTGTAATAATAATATACATTTTTCTTCGATTATTTTATGGTTTATACACAAAAAATAGTACTTAAAATTTCTTCAAAAATATGAGAAAAACATCAAGTACTTCATAAATTTATATTGAAAACACAACAATATGTTGAAATACTTACATTCAATATAATTTTACTTATTACATTGACGAAAATAAAAATACTTCAAATTTCACAAGCACCGACTTCACGCACACCGCTACCACACAAGTGCCAAATTTGCACTCCTTCAAAGTTTCGACGTTGCTGCCTGAGCGGTAACAAAGCGAATGACGTTGGTTTTAACGTAGTAAATATCCTAGGGGACTAGCATATTTGTCGTAGTGGGGGGAGACCCTGGGCGTACGCAGGAAGAAATTTACAGAAGTAAGAAGTTTGACGAAAGGTACGAATTCGTACCAGTGTGGTTATTAATGATTATATAAACATCTGCTCTTTAAAAACATAATAATAATAAATTAAAATAATTAGGTATAATTTATTATGTTGTATTTAATATAATAATATTTTCAGTTGAAAAAAATCATTAAAATCAATGGAAAGTTAACTAATTACTTTAAACTGCAGTGGGAAATTAAACAATTAATGAATTTTACAACTTAATAGTCGAAATACTTTGTTAAACATGAATTATTTTGTTAAAAACTCAATTTTTTATCTGAAAATTCCAGTATTCCATACACTTTGGCTTAAAAATAAATTATTTTGTTGAAAAATAATTTTTTTAATCTGAAAATTCCATTTTCGGTCGAAAATGCATCTTTTCCAGTATAATATTCTTCTAGGCAATTAGGTAAAAATCCGTATATTCTATTCAATTGTCAACAGGTGACTTTTCTACCAAATAAACTGATGCATTTTCAGCTATTCTATAGAAAATTCCATAATGCCTCATTAGGACAAGGGGCCCCCCGCTGGCAAAGCCCGGAACAGCAATCTCGCCCAGTCAGGAACGTTAGCCGCCGAGATCCAAAAATACTCGACGAATATGGCCGGATTCGAAGTACTGCCTTGAGACTAAAACACGGGTGTCGCACAATAGGCGTTGTAGCTTGAGCGCCAGGGGGGTGCTTCGTGGCCCCCGCCCACATTGCAACTAACCAACCAATGCAAATTAAAATAAGTTCAATTTTCAACCTTTTCAACAATGAAATAACTCAGTTTACAATTCGTTATTTATAGTATATTGCATCATAAATAGGCTTAGGATAATTTTTTAATATTTACCATTATTTGACTGTCTATTTAAAATAAGCAATAATAAATCAAATTCTAAAATCAAAGCAATCTGGAGTTTCTATTTTATATCTATACGATATACATTGATCAACGTTAGAACTTAAAATGTTTAAAATTTAATAGAGTTCCACTTTGAGTGCTTAAATTTGCAGTTAAGTTTTAATTATTTCAAATCAATATTTTTTGTTTGTTTTAAGAGATCGAATTTCTTAATTTCTGTGAATGTGAAGAAGTTTTTCTCCACGATTAAAATGCCCAAATTGTGTTTTTAAAAGGGATTCAAATGAAATTAAGGGGCATTTTCAGATATTTTCCAATTATTTCTTAAAATTCCATATAATTTATCTGAAATTATGCTAAGTATGAAAAGTCACTAAAAAATAATGCAGCTACGGAGGCACATTGTCAAATTTGTGTTTCGTCAAAGTTTTATGTTTAAAGAAGCAAAAAGGAATGTAGCGAAAGTTCCTTTACGTTCCTTTTCTTTCTTTCTTATATAAAATACGATTAATACATAATTTTGACATTATGACTTTGCAGGCTCATTATGTTTTTATAATTTTTCAGACTAAGCTTAGTCTTTAGCCAAATTCTTTCAAATTTATCGCTAGGCTTGGGTGTATTCTTGACAGAAATAGGAAGATCGTTAGAGAGGCGCAATGGGTTAGCGCGAAACTGTTGATTTTCCCTAGCCAGCCTCTTCCTCTTCTGTATTCAGCTGTACAAACTACTCTCTAATTTTTTCATGTAGTCCGGTCAGTTTGGGCGTTAATATCTCAAAGAAAAAAGACAGTATAAAAAAACTGTATATTCTATGCCATTGTGTCTTTATTTTTTCGTCGATTGCATGCTTAATGTATATTGTGCAAAAATGTGGTGAGGAGCTGTCATCATTTATTTGCCGAAAAGCAACGAAATAACGCACGTCGAGAACATAGGTCATCTTTGAGAAGCTCCTGTGTCGTCAAATTTGCCTAGAAAATTTCGATTTTTTTTTATTTATTCTTCAAAGCCTTATCAACTTCTATCTTTTTCAAAAATTAAATATTTTCATAAGCGTGGCTATAAAGTAGTTTCCAAGAAAAAAAAATTATCTTCAATACTATTGCACCTACCGCAACGAGCCAAATCTATTAATGTTTGGAAAAGGATAAGAATTAACACCATATAAATAGATTGCATAAAAACTTTGTTTAATAGAAATAATAAATATTTTAAGTGCTGGCGTATTTTAACTAAAATACAATAGCTCCTTTCTGTAAGCGATAGTGCCGCCTCTCTTGTTTGCCACTCAGCGTGGTTTTGAAAGCAGGGTCGTATCTACTCTGGGCGCACTCTAAGTGCACATGTTATCAACTATCCGAATAATATGAAATTAAAATTACACATATCAATACGAAAAATACGTGAAAATATAAAATCAACATTTTTTAAAATAAAAATCAACAATAATTTGTAGGGCTAAGCATTTCTTGCAAAGTTTTCTAAATATTTAATACTCAATAATTGCAAGACGCGATCCCTTCTGGAAAAAGGCGCATATGTAAGGGAAAACTCGAGAGCCTTGTTGTAATTTTAATATTGAAAATAAATAATGAAAATGTAAAAAAACACAGAACTTTTTAAAATAACAGTTGCTGCATTCTCAAGTTAAGAGGATATGAAACGAAATATGGAATAGTTATTTTTAATTCAAAAAATTCATTTTTAGCCATAAAAAAACAAATATTTTTAAGAGAATAGTTGTTAAATTAAAGAAAGGCATTTTCAACTAAAATAATGAATTATCAGAAGAAAATTATTATAAATATATAAACATTTATTAAAAATTGTTT
>NC_046658.1:35075071-35077558 GCF_010883055.1 Belonocnema kinseyi
CTAAATGGTCCAAATTTAAGGGGAATACAATTACTCATAGGTTAAGTCTGTTATTTATTTGCTTAATTGAACTTTTCGACTTGAAATCCAATTTTATTTTTGCTTAACAAGAAGAGGGTATCATGGTTTATTATTTAGAATCGAAAATTATAGCTACACTTATTTTGAATTTGTGAAAAATGAAATTATATGATTTTTCTTGTAAGTAATTAGCATGAATGTATATGAAATTTAATATACGTGTTCTTAATGGCGATTTCATATACTTCATATATTAATTTTAATACACATGGGTATATTAAATTTAATATTATTTTCAACAGTGTGCCATCCGAATATCATTTATAATTAAAAAAATTGTAATTTGATTTATACATAAAGCCTAATTTTAAAACCCACTACTACTATACTCTAACGATATGACAAGAAAGTTGTTACATATTTTTAACATTATAATACAAATAGAACTTCTACAGCTACGGGGCATCAAACACCAACACCTATACCTAAATCTTTCGCTTAGTAGTCGGGAGTCTTAACCATTACGCTAAACCTGTGAGTTGAAATTCGATGAAAAAGCCATCCTCATAACCGACAGCTTGAAAAAGTTAAAACACCAAAATTTAAACTCTCTTTTTCTAATTAAATATTAATTATTAAACGATATTACGTACATGTAAAATATACCGTCTGTTAACAGGGATATCAACAAAATCATTTTTAAGTTAATAAATTAAATCGACCGAAATTTTTCTTCTTGTAGTATTTCGTTTTCTTCCTATTATAAACTAGTTTACAACTTTTTACAATGACAGAAAATGTAATTTTTTATGAACATTCACAGTTTTTAACGACGAAACTTAGAAATTTGATCATGAACTTTCAAAATTTTTTAATAACCAAATTTTTCTAGCTTTTGTGAAAGTTTTGCATTTTTGGTGTTTTAGATCATTTTACAACGTTTCAGGTTAACATAGAGTGTAATTTTGTCTGAAATTAGTACTTAGTACGTATGTATAGCGAACATTGTTCGAGTTAAAAAAGGTTAATGATTATTCCTTTACTAAGTTTAAAAGAAAAAAAATCCCCTCCACAAAAATATAATTATTAAGAATAAAGCAAAGTGATACATATCAGCGATGATAGGGCAGGGTGCAGATGTGTAGTATTATGTGCGCGCTATACAGCCCTGAACTGAGGAACCAGAAGCTGCGTGCTACTGTGCTTCAAAGCCCGCCCGCTTCTTTGAGTGTACCGCTACACTTCAATCAAGCAGGTATCCTCAATTTGTCATTATTAATCGAACGTTTCCATATGGTGTTAATTCTTATCCCTTTGCAAAAATTAATAGCTTTGGCTCGTTGCGGTAGGTGAAACAGTACTGAAGATAATTTTGTTTCTTGGAAACTACTTTATAGCCACGCTTATAAAAATATTTAATTTTTGAAAAAGATAGAAGTTGTTAAGGCTTTGAAGAATAAATAAAAAAAAATCGAAATTTTCTGGGCAAATTTGACGATACAGGAGCTTCTCAAAGTTGACCTATGTTCTCGACGTGCATTATTTCGGTGCTTTTCGGCAAACAAATGATGACAGTTTCTCACCACATTTTTGCACAATAACCATTAAGCATGAAATCGACGAAAAAATAAAGACACAATGGCATAAAATATACAGTTTTCTATACTATTTTTTTTCTTTGAGATATTAATGTTCAAATTGACCGGACTACGGGAAAAAATTAGAGAGTAGAAAGATACATAGGTCCAATCTGACTCGAACTGAGAAAATCAAGAAAAACATCTTGCCCAAAGAACTTTAATATCGAATAAAATTTTGGATAATCAATATACGATATTTGGGTAAAAATAATGTGCTTTTTCATATTTTGCAATAAAAAACTGATTTTTTAAACAATTTCTTTTAGAAAATGGACTTGCCATGTATTGCTAGTCGCGGCAAGTCAAATATGCAAGCCAAAAAGAACACAAAGTCACTTGAGGACGATGCTTTTGTCGAAGAGCTCGAGCGCATTCTCAAAATACAACATCAAAAAATTAGTAAGCGACACTGTGTATTTACTGTCGGCGAGAAAATCATGGGCATCTGCCTTTGAAGCTTAACAACTGAGTCAAACAAAACTTTTGTGCTTAGCATAAAGAAAAATGTAGAAAAAAAGTAAGCATTTTCGGGTACGTTTAAGAAAAGTCAAGTTTAGAGCATTATTTCTTATACAAGGGGCGATGGGAAAATTTTGAAAAAATTCATGAGTATGAGGAAAACTGTTGTGAACCAGTTGCAGTTGAGAAATTGAAAAAATAATTAAAATTGTTTGCTTAAAAGTACAAAAAGTTGCAACTTTATTATCTTCAGTTCTAATAAAGATATTAAAGCGATTTAAACTGCAAACTGTAACGGATAGGCTCTGTAATTATTTCCCATCTCCCGGAAGGATGTGATAGTCTTATTTTTTGTAAAAATCGCGAT
>NC_046658.1:35077568-35084263 GCF_010883055.1 Belonocnema kinseyi
ATCGAAGAAAGGCACCAGCGGTCGGCAGTAAAAAAGGGGGCCACCCTGCTTTCTGTCACTTGTTTTCCAACAAAAAAAATGTTTAAAAATATCGCGAATTTCACAAAAAATAAGACTATCACATCCTTCCAGGTGATTGAAAATAATTACAGACCCTATCCGTTACAGTTTGCAGTTTGAATCACTATAATATCTTTATTAGAACTGAAGATGATAAAGTTGCATGTTTTTGTACCTTTAAGCAACCATTTTGATTATTTTTCAAATTTTTCAACTGCGACTGGTTTTACATAACCGTCTTCAAGCTCATTTACGTAGAACACTTTCAGCTTTCATGTGACTGTTTTTTTATTGCGCTAGCATTTTTTTTTTTGATTGAGTTGTTAAGCTTCAAAGGCACGTGCCTATGATTTTCCGGCCAATAGTAGTGGCTGTTCCGAACTTATCCGAACGCTCGTCGCTAGTGTATAGCTGAATTACCCGGGACTTATTTCCCGTGGATTTTCGATCAGAGTTCGAGCAGGCCCAGCTTTTATTCCATCGCAGGATAAACTTTCGCCAAATAGCATGTAAACTTTAAGACCGGGAAATTTTACATGCAACAAAATTTAACTTTAGTTTTTTCTGTGTTAATTTCCCGCCTAGTCCTGAAATCGTAATCATTTTTTAGAAGGTGCCTGTTTTCAGCGATTGGTGTCCATTTCGCTTATTCATATTCGCCTCCTGTTCGCATATATCCTGTTATCAAGAGGTTGACATGTTGATTTCGCAATGACTGATGCGAAACGTGCTCAAGCTCTGAGTGTTTCTGGCATCACAATGTGGACATACGCGCCATAAAGCCTTCGTGAACAGGCATTATGCTGGCATCGTACCAGTGTATCAAGTCATCTTTCAGATGATTCGTCCAATTAATGTGAGCGTTTCGCCGGTTCGTCGTCGCGTTTGTATCTTAATTATTTTCAGCACTCCGAACTCTAGGGTGATTAGCACTGTTTGACGACTCAATGTCGGGGGTTTTGCGCGTTCGATCTTTTTGAACCGCATCTTCAACTTCTTGGTGCTTTGGTGGTGTCATTGTCGTTCTCACGAGTCGCTAGAAAAAGGGTTCAACTGGGTTTGTTGGGCCCCGCATACAAGGATAAGGATGCATGCTTTAAGAATTCGCACGGTATTATAGAGTCATAGTTTAAGATACCTCGCACAGGTGGCATTTAGCATTCTGCACGGTTGTTACGCTTCCGCTCAGGGCTTATTCCTTCGGGACCATCTGCCCGCTATGCGGGAAAATTATCATCGCGCGCGTCTGTTGACTCTCGCACTTCGCGCTCGATAGTGTGTCACCTTGCGCCTCGCACATAGATATTTATTCTTTGAATTTAGAATGCTTCAAGAAAACTTTATCAAAAAGATTTTTATTAGATGGCAGTATTATGCGTCTTCATATTCTGAATTATGTACTTAATTAAATGTAGTCAAAGACTAAGTTTCTCAGATCTCTGTAGGCTTTGAGGTATACATTCTCATCCTGACGCTTGTGCTGCGCCCTTGATTTTCGAAGGACATTTGTAAACGGGTTTTTTTTCGTAACTTTCGTCGTTTTTCAACAATTTTTTAATTTTTTTAATTTCAATGTTATTTTTCACTTATAAAACAAAAAGTACGCGTCCTGGCACGAAGTGATGATTCTTAACGAATTTGTAGATCTTTTTGTGGGATAGCAATTTTTTTAAATTTACATTTTTACGTATTCTTATAGTTTGACCACACGATGGAATTTTTAATTGTTGATAATTTTTTGTGCAATAAAAATTTAAATTTTCGATTTTTCAAGAAAGTCCAAAATCTTTTTATGACAGTCGTGTAGGGATTTTAAAAAGCAATGTTTTTCATCTCTTGACTTTTTTTCATATCGTGCGTTTTTTGACTTAAAATTTTGAATTTCGGTTGCTTAAAAAATGTTTCAAAATGCTATAACTCTGAGGATTTTTAAATTAAAAAAAAAGTGTTCTAACAAATTTTCAAAATGCGCTCACTTTTTTATTTTTATCAAAAATGGCTGGTTAACGAACTCGTCCTTTCTTTTAGGACCTTAAACAAGTGTGCCAAAGATAAATTTGATCCGATTATTTTTTCGAGAGTTATCGTATTTACGGACGGATTGCTGGATGCACAGACAGACAGACGCCACCGTAAAAACCTGCTTTCGGGTTTAGGGGGTCCCGAAACGTGGAGAACAGTTGTATAGTTGGTTCTTAAGAGATTTTTCAAAGAATAATTTCCTCCAATTGTAAATAGAATTATGTATTCGTGATAATTAATATGAAACAGATTGTAGGGTTAGATTATTCTAATTTTTTAGATATGCGGAAATGATATGTCCTGTTTGAAATAATTAAGATTAAAATTTGTCCCTTTTTTTTATGGGTTGTGATTTTTCTTCGGGAATGCGTGATAACCTAGAGTTTTACATAAAAATGGCCCTAAAACATTTTTGTAAAATTTTCATTTTTTGAGCCGTTATTGTTATTTATCTTTTTTAGCCTTGTTCTCGTAATTAATTTTTTTCTCCCGATCGGTACAAACTATCGCCATAATTTTGTACATGTTTCGTTAAATATGTTCATTCTATAAAATAAATATCATTTTACCATTGACCCGCAGCATCTTACACGTTTTAACGTGAATATCGTACGTCGCGCGGCATGGAGCGTGGAACGTCAACACGAAGAAACGCCCAACTTTTGATGATATGCGAGTTCCCTAATTTTGTTTACTAAAATCTTCGTAATTAGTCAAGTAAATCATTGAAATCAATTGAGAAGTTAGAACGAATTCTATTTGTTTATAACAATTGTTACTCATTTCATCAATATTTATGCAACAATGGCAAAATGATATTTATTCTATAAAATGAACATATTTAACGAAACATGCAAAAAATTATGTCGATAGTTTGTACCGATCGGGGAAAAAAAAATTAATTACGAGATAATGTGCCAGTCTTCGTCAATGCATGAGTTGTCGGCAGATGGGCAGTATTTTACATATAGTAAGCTGTTGTGTTCTTCATTCTCAGCAAAAATGTTTTTTTTTCCTAAACGCTATTGCCGATCACTCACACATCGAAGGGCCGATAACTGAAGCAGCCAAATTTCTGACTTTCCGATAACCCATGAATTCTCGTATTTATAACTTCGAACGTCTTATAAAATTCATTCTAATAGGATATGTTACAAGTAATAAGTAATTTACCTTTCTAAAGGTGTGCTTTATTCGATAAAACCCATTTCTTAAGCATTTAATATGTTTAATATAGTTTTTTAAGCATATGAAATCTGAAATTTGTCTTAAGCTTCCGACAACTGGCACACTTACCTTAACGACTTAAAAAATGAAAACTTTGAAGAAATGTTTTAGGGCAATTTTATTTATATAAAACGGTAGCTTAACACGCATTCCCGAAGAAAAATCACAACCCATAACAAAAAAGTGGCTCACTTGAGAAATTTTGACACATATATACATGAATTTTGAAATTATTGTTCCCCTTTGATGATAAACATTTTAAATGTGAAAGTGTCCCAAATGCACCGAATGTCTCCTATATGCGCTATGCGATATCAAGAACTCGGTCTTCAGGAAGCCCGAGATCCTCATGAAAAAAATATGTCTGTGCAGATGTGTTTTTTATTAAGATCTGAGGATTCAGTGTCCCAAATTCAGATATTCCTATATATGCAAAATGCTATACGCTTTGCTGCAAATGTATTGTTTTTACATTGGGAATTTTTGCAAATCGCTGCAGATATATGTTAATCAAGACATATAAATTATCTCGAGATTTCATTAAAAATTTTAATAATGATTAGTATAGTTAAATCTGTATTTTCATAACAAATCCTACGATATAAAAAACTCATTTTTGGTCAAAAGCGCAGTTGTAAAGTTTCTTTATCAGGATGACAGAATAGAAGATGTGGTTTCCGTCTGTCCATATTGACGTTAATGCGCGGTTATGGCTCTTACACTTTCCGTCGATCGATCGCTGACCGACAAACTTTTCGAAATATCCATTCACACCTCAGAAAAATTCAGTGAAATATAGTTATATTTTAATAATCCTTCAGTGACTTTCAGAAGAGATCTAAAATATTACTAGGTTTAAATGAATTTTCCGAAAATGTGAATGGATAATCCGATATATTGATCGGTTGACGACCGAGGGGCTACTCACTGAGAAATCTGGAAATCTGAAAACTCTGAATGTGGTAGTCACCACCGAATTTGCATAGAGAGTGTTAAGATTTCTTGGAGATTGGTGCACGGAGAGAAGAAAAACTCTTTGGATACGTGAGTGGCGCCACTTTTTTACACTGTGCGCTAGTGCACGCCTGCACAACGGGGAATCAACGTACTACAGAGGCGAGTCGCCTATCTTAATACGTGAAACAAGCATAGTTTTAAAATCGTGTATTCCACGGCGTTAGTACGTTTAAAACACGGATTTTTGTGCATTTTCGCCTCTCTTTGACGCTTGAAAATTAAGGCGCGTAGATAGGTAAACGTTAACGCAATCAAGTACACTTGTCTTATTTCTTATAACGATATATATTAAATTATAAGTTAAAACAATTATAATATCATTCTATTAATAATAATGATAATTTAATGACATAAAGAAATTAAATAAACTTGAACAATTTATAATATATTTAATAAAATAAAGTATCTGTGATTAATTGGTGCCAATTTTATTATTTTAATATTGTGATTACTTTTAATTTTATAACTTTGAAATTTTTCAATACAATAAATATAATAACAAAAAATCAGTTAATTTATAAGGATTTCAATAAAGAAAGACAGATAATTATTAATTTTTGTAAATAACATATTGGTATTTTAATTAGATACAGTAATTAATTTTAGTTTTTTTTTACAAGCATACATAATAGTAAATACATTTAATAGTCAAATCTTGTAATTATGTAGTACACTTCTTCAATATTAATTAATATAGCAGGCGGTAATTTTGGAAGTGTTTCTATGTTAAGTAATATATCTTTTTGACTTTTTAAAGTCACTGCACGCGCTTGATAATGCTGAGAAAAATATTCAGGTATGAACTGTTTGCACTGAAAATAAACATTTTCTTTGTAATAAAAAATATTTTTTATTCTGCCAAAACAAGGTCCTTTGTCGAACGAACTGACTCAAGCTACGGACGTGAATTTTGTGGAATTAGACGATACCTAGCATCTTCATCCTTTACAGTTCCCAGTGAAACACTTGTTGGATTTTCTCGCTATTCAGGCTGATGGCACTGCAGTAATTGATGCCTTTTTGCTATTGATATCGGCAAATTCACATTTGAGAAAGTATATGCAGCCATTTCTTCCATTTCTTTATGTTTACGCTCAAACTTCATCGTAGATTAGTAAATCACAGGACCGTTCAAAACCATAACTCTGCGGTGATGAAGAAGCAGGTAAACGCATAATAAATAGAATAAATAATAATAATAATAAATAGCAGAATATAGAGCATTATGCTTTTCAATCAATACACCTGCGAGAATCATTTGTCCTTCAGTATGTCTTGGTGATGTCAACAAACCAAAAATTTGTCGTAGATATAGATAAAGCTTCCAATATTCAATATCAGCTGGTACTAAATCTCCAATCATGACTCAAAGATATCTAGTAAGGCATAGTAACTAGGCTACAGATTGTTTCATCTTTATTTTTCTTCACCTTTTTCCTACACGTAAAGTCTAATGGCATAGGTTTATTTTTTTCTACACAACCGTAAGGAAAAGAGCGAATTCTGTCATTTATTTGCTTAAGAGTTACAACATGAGTTTCAATTATTTTTTGGATTACTTTTGATAATGTGTATGCCGCTACGCCTTCCGGCCCATCGTGCGTAAAATCGACTGTTAGATTCTGTGAAACATGGTAGTTTATTAAATCGTTGAAGATGCATCTGTGCTTAATTCCAGTTACTTAGAACGAATTGATCAGTACGACTCTATCATATAATTCAGGAGTTCTGATAAGAGATTCAAGTTCGTGCGTTAGGTTTGCGCATTCCACATTTGTATCAGAGCAAAGCCTGCACCAAAGACGAGCTTTAAAGCTCTCTGAAAAACTTGCACACATATTCATGCCTAAATTGTCCCCTAACACTTGTACACATTCAAAGTATACAGTAATTTCCTTGCCATTTTGTGTAATTGTAACTCCCTCTGTTGCTAATTGATTTAAATCGTCAATCGTACGTTGAAAGCAAGCTTTCCTACAAGATGAGGTGGTAAAAATGGCATGCCATGTTTACGATACATAAACTCCGCATAATTTCTCTTCACCAGCGTAGCTCTCTAAAGGATTTCTTGTTTCGAATTCATCAAAGTACAATATCACAGGAAATACTATTTTATCTGAATTCTCGTGTATTTTTCTCCACAAATCACTTTATACTATATTTTCGATGTGTTCGGTGTCATTGAATAGTAAAGCATAATAGTTTTTCATCTCACGATATAGTCCACAAGCTGATGTCTTTTTAAATGAGTTACGTAAAGATACATATGCATGAGTTAGCTGAGGCCACAAGGATATCTATAGGTGCAGTTGTTTCAATTCTACATGAAAAATTAGGCATGAAAAAGCTATCGGCAAGATGGGTGCCGC
>NC_046658.1:35084363-35090782 GCF_010883055.1 Belonocnema kinseyi
AAAAAATGGCTCGGTGGACAGAGATTTCCAGACAACGAAGACGTCATTGCCTCTGTAAGTGCTTATTTTGAGGAACTTCCGAAAACACACTTTTCTGAAGGACTAAAAAAACTTGAAAAGCGATTGATCAAGTTTATAGAGCTCCAAGGAGATTATGTTGAAAAATAAAAAAAAATTTACCCAAAAAAAATTGTTTTTATACTCCATTCTAAGGACTTATTGAACTACCCTCGTATGTACTCTTCTTCTTCAGTTCCATCATCGTACTTAACAGGTACCTTTTCCTCTCCTATCAGAACAGTTGAGGGTGGCTCGTAGAAACTTTGTTCGGCATATTTCCCAAAACGCTTTGTTTCACTTGTAAATTGTACAAGCAGCATTCAATTGGTCGATCATGGTTGAAATTCCTCCTTTCATACTTTCGTTTTCAAATTCAAACACAACATATTCGACTACATGCTATACATAATTACTAATTTTAGGGAACGGTTTACCAAAAACTTTAAACATTTGTATACATAAATTTAGAGCTTGCGAAGTTGTATGTACCTGATATGTTATAACATTGTTAATAATAATAATACGTGCTGAAGAGATATTGCTTAATGATGACCTGGTGATAAAAATATAAGAGCTCGGCTCTAAATTATACAATTTATCACGATCAACTACTTTTGTTTTCAGTTTTCTAATTCATTAGTAAAAGAATTATCTGCCTGTAATGAATATATAAAAAAATCATTATACACTTACAAAATTTAGAAATGTATGTATATTTCAAAAAATTACCTTAATATAATGAATAAATCCTTCTTGCATTTCTTTTTTGTCGGGCGTGCATAATTTACCGTCCTTACCCTTCTGCTTATGACTTTTTTAACAAAGGCACGGTAATACTAACAGTACCAAGGTATTTTGAGCCCCTAAATAAAAAAAAGGGAACGATTAGAAATCAATAAGTTTACATTTTAAAATACATATTTTCAATATATACACAATATGTTACCTGGCAATACTGGTTTTTTTTCAAGGATAGCTTTGTTCAATTCAGTGCACTTATTTAAAATTTCCTTCAGACCTGGGTGATTTCTTTTAGTTTTGATATTTGCTTCACCTATAATACCAAACGAAATTTTAGATAGGTTTTTCAAGTATTGGCTTGAAGATGAAATTTTTAAAAAGTGATTGTCATAATCCAATTCAATCTAATGAGAAGAAAATTATGATTGAATAATATTTAAAATTTTAAGTAAAACAGTTATTTATTGAATAAAAAAATATTTTTATGCTCACTAAGGAATATCCAGTTGGGATTTTTAGACTTGAAAGTTTTACCAATATTTCAGCGTAACTGGATTCTTTGAAAAAATCGAATTTTTCTATGAATCCACACTTTTGCCATAAAGTTTTAAATTCATCATTGATTAATGGTGCTTGAACTTGAATTTTTTTTAATCTTCTGATTTATCAGGTTCTAAGATTAATTAAAATTGAATGACAATAATTCAAATTTAAAAATAACTTAATATATTAAGAATACATTTATAAATAATACCTTTCACATTACCATTTCTAGCCCTTTTTCGACTTTCTGCTACTTGTAACTCTTCTACAAAATATCTTACCATACGATGATGCTCCATAAACGAATGGAATGCGCCACTTGCATTGACATACTTGTCACCTCTTGAGTACCATGTAGTTTTAAAAAGTTTTGGAAAAACCTGCGCAGTAGCAGCAGCCAGACTTTGTAATTGATCTGATGATATACTTAAAAGTCAAAAAAATTATACGAATAAGTTTACACTAGAATTATTTTTCAATTTCACTTTACAAAATACTCAATAGAGAATTGTATCTTCATGTTATAATAACACTATACATACTCGTACACTCCATCAGCTTCTAGTTCATGATACAATATCTTTCTGGTTACTTTTTTTTGGAGAAAACCGGTTGTATTTTAACTTTGCTTGATTTACTGACTTGGCAACATTAAAGTAATAATTATAGTATTTTATTAGTAAGCGTCCTTCTCTATCTTTCATCAACAAAATGTAAACGTAATTGCCGCTTCTTATGGTTTGGAGTTCTTAAAAAAATGATTACTTCATTTGATTATTAGCCACAGAAAAAGAAAACATAATTCAAACCATACATTTTTCAAAGCAAGGTTATATAATGAAGAATTAGTGTCATTAGTATACGTATGAGAATGAAATGAAAATAAAAATGCAAACCACTTTGTTGACTTGATGCTGGCGACTGTGAATCATCCATTTTTGAAATTCTATGACTGAAGTAAAAAATGTATTGTGTAAAATAAATATTGAAAATTCATTTTTTACTGGACGTCACAGAAACTCACCACAAAGAAGTTTTAATCACAGATGTATCAACGTAAAAAGCAGATTATAGTTAGGTAGCAAGCTATTTAAAAGCTATAAGTAAAAAAGCAAGCTATTTAAAATTAAATAAACTTTAAAGAAATAATAGCTAAATTACATTCTACACGGAAAAAAATGTATTTGCTAAATTTACTGGACTTTCTTTGTTACGGATTTACGTATTTGTTACAGTAGAAATAGATAGAAAAAACGGAAGTTTTAAGTCAATTTTACTACCCTACATGTACTGTTTACTATAAAATTTCTGTAGGTGTTCTCTGTAATTGTGACTATAACTATTGGTAATATTTACAGGTTTTATAGATCAATTATACTGGTATATTGCTAGTACTGATGGTTCGTAAGTGTTACGGAAAAAATTAGTAAATGTTACAGACTCTATGAGTTGTGTATAATAACCTTAATGTAGCCGCGTTACTTATTCCTGCGATTCCCGCCAATACAAATCCGAAGGACGCGAACGGTGTGCAGGACGCGAAACCGCGAGAAGAAAAAAAGTTTTGTTTAGTAAAGTGTTTCGAATTTATCTTAGATAAAGGTAAGTTGACAACATTTTATACGTTTCCTAAAAATAAATCTCGTTTCTCGTGTGCATTTCAGTGTAAATATATCTTAACGAAAATCTAACCTCAAAAAGCCAGTCCAGACGGTATAATCCTCGTCTGCTTGCTCGCACGCGTTATTGAATCTCGATCTGTATATTTATATTTTCAAAGCACTTTTATAAGCCTTTAATGACTTATCTGGGCTTACAGATTCAAGATGGATCAATTCGTATCAAACAAGCTAGAAGAATGGGGACTTTCTAGCTGCCTCGAAGAAACTTTTAAAAGTAAGTATGTATTTGCTATCACGTATCTTATCTTTGTTTCTGATACAGCGATATCCGGACATTCAATGTTGATTTTTTCGATACAGAAATACTTTTTCTCAACAAAAAAATGTGTTATTTACATTCAGCATTGCCACATCTCGAGAATTAGTTTTTGTGTGTGTAAAAAAAAATTTGATTCTTAATCGCTATCGAAAGCCTTATTTCAAAACCTGTGAAATTTCAGACTGAAACTTATTAGACTATAATCTTGGAGCCGGAAAACTTGTTTAGATAAAAGATTTTTCATCGGTATTCAGAAATTCAATACTTTAGAAGTAAGTTTTTTGAAAATTTAAATTGAAAATAGTATTTTTCACAATACGCAGTCCGAAGTAGCTTCAATTTCAGGTTAAAGTTACAATGAGATTTTCAATTATTTTCGCATCTATTTCCTTGAACCTGGATTACTGTTTGCGATAAAACCTTTTGGCCTTAATTGAGCAACACTTTAGCTCAAAAGGGTACATTTTATATCCTCAACTGGTAATTTCGTTTTCACAGAATATTTTTTTCCATAACACTTTTTCGCTTATAAATATTCAAATTTTGTTAGCTGAGTACTCTAAAACTATATTTTTGATGGAAAATGCATCCTTTTTGGTTAAAAATTTAATTGTTTTGATGAAAATGCACTAATTTTGCTAAAACGTATTTTTTTACTGAAAATTCAAATTTTTTTGAAAATTCGTCTTTTTGGGTGGAAAATTCAACTGATTGGTTTAAAATTGATATGTTGGTTAAAAGTTGAATAATTTATTTCACATGTTTTTTCTTTTCTTGAATTGGTAAAAATCTTCGCTTTTTTGGTTAAAAATGCAAATTTTTTGGTTGCAAATTTAGTCTTTTAATGAAAACTTGACAATTTTAATCAAAATTTATTCTTCTTGGCTGAAAATTCAATTTTGTTGTTGTAAAATATTCTTTTTGGATTAAAAATTCATCTGCTTTGGTAAAAAACTCAAATATTCGTTGAAAATTAATTTTTTTGTTTTGAAAATTCATCTTTTTTTAGTTTTGGTTAGGGAGTCAACTTTTTGGTAAAAAGTTCATTCTTTTTAGTAATATTAAATCGTTTTTTACTTGAAATTGGAACATTTTACCTTTTTTGTACTAATATAAATTTCATGTTTATTTCAGAATTTTTCATTTTTAGAAGAAAATTCGACTACTTGCTTGAATGTTTAACTACTTTATTGATAATGATTTTTTTGTTGTTGTCTTCAATTTACTTGGTTAAAAAATGAACTATTTTGTTAAAATTTGATTTGGTTTGAAGATTTATCATTTCAATTGAAAATTCAATTCTGTGGCTGATAATGCGTTTATTTAATTTAATGTGGAATATTTTTACCCAAAATGTTATGAATTCAAAGTGTTTTAAAATAAATCATATATTAATACTTCTATTATTTGTAATCAAAAACATTTATTTTACTATTTCCACTTAAAAAACTCCTTTTTTTCTCTGTTTTTAGAGTATTTAGGCATGTGAAACCTCCATAACTATGTTTTTATTTGCAATTTCAGGACTGATTCTTTAAAATAATTGGTTAAAAAATAATGGTTTCTTTTAAGAATTATCTCTCTCATTATAAATGTAGCTTTCTTGTTAAAAATTAATTTCTTTTTGGTTGAAAATTACTTTTTTTTACTAAAAATCTACAAATTCCAGTTGTGTTAGATCATTTTTAGTTAAAAATTTATCTTTCTAATTAATTTTTTGAACTGATAATTTAAGTATTTAATTTTTGTTTGGACAATATTTTTTTTTAGGTCAAAATTCAACTATCTGTTTAAAACTTAATATATCTTTTTGAAATTTTGACTTTTTTGGTATAAAATTAATCTTCGCGGTTGAAAATTCATCTGTTCAGTTAAAAACTGAACTATTTGCTTAAAAATTTATTTATTTCGTTGGAAATGTTATATATTTACTGGATATCTTAGGAATTTAAAGCGTTTTAAATTTAGTTCATTATAGTAACAGAATTAATTTCATTTAAAATAATTTATGCACCTATTTGTCTTTTGGTTTGTATATTAACCTGAACAGCTGAAACACATAAAGTTATTTTTTATTTAAAAAAAGCAAGTTAAAAACGAAACACTAAAGTGTTTCTAGGTTAAGTTGATCATATAGATATCTTGGTGAAAAATGAATTATACGATCTCAGTTGACCTAGCAAATTTAAAAGTATTCTGGTCTTAAATTATCATTATAGGTTCATAGTGAACATGTTTCAAAATTTGGATCATACTTTTTTTTAAACACTTATCATAACGAATTACAGTTTTTTATCGTAACAAGTTGCAGTATTTTTTTCTAATTAATTATAACCTAACACCGAATCTTAATAGTAATAAGACTGGTAAGGCACCGTTAAAAAAATACATAACGCGTTTAGGGTTGGCGGGGGGGTCGCCTCGAAGGTTACGTTAATGTTATAGTTACATACGCTTACTTTAGAAAAATCTTTTCGAAAGGAAAAGGGGAGGGGGTCAGAATTGTCGGGAAAAAGTTGCGTATTTTTAACCAATAATTTACCATATTTTTGACATTTATGTTCAACATTTTCTCATTTCCCCATTTCTATAAGAAAATAACTAGAAATTTAAAACTTTGTTAAAAACTACTTTGATATAAGTACTTTATCCTAGTATTATCATAAATTCGATCAAGTAATGGAAATGGGCAAAACATTGTTACAACTTTTTCGCACTGACTTCATACCTTATGACATTTAATCTCATAAGCGACCCGTTACCAATGTTAAATGTTATAAATTAATTAATTTGTAGTAAACCGGATCGATGAAGAAGCTTTCAAACTTCTAACAAAAGAACAGATTAAAGATTTGATTGTGCCCATGGGTGATCAGAGTAAATTTAAACGCAAATCTAAAAATTATATAAACGAACTGACTCAAGCTACGGACGTGAATTTTGTGGAATTAGACGATACGCTGAATGGGAATATTGACAATTCTGGTCAAAAACCTAACAATGAAGTTAATTTCATAACCATTTCTGCAAGTCCAAGCACTTCTCACGTCTCTTACACGTCTACTGGTAACAAAATTCATAAAATTGTTTAAATTTTTTAATTTAAATATCATTAAATTATATTTGTTTCAACA
>NC_046658.1:35090882-35099327 GCF_010883055.1 Belonocnema kinseyi
TATTTTTAAGATTTAAAAAATCTATTTGCTGAATTTAAAAACCATGAAAACCCTATTGCCATTATACCGTCTGCTTTTTCTTTTCCTTTCTTATTGTAGTTTGTATTTTCCAGATCGACATTGATTTTAAATACCTGCATGAAAATAAAGCAAACAAACTTTTTGACATATGGCCAGAAGTTTCAACAAAACTGATAAGCGTTGCGAGAAAACGTACCAAAGACTCAGAGGCAATAGAGTTTATGAAGAAATATGATGAGACCATTACAGAAGGTGCAAATTTTTGTCATATTGAAACTGAATTTAATAGATTATTAGTTCACATACACAAATTACAAAGATTTTAAATCATTAAGTTATTTTAAGGTAACAATGAGGTTATCCAAATCATATCACTCTTGCTGTTACCTACATTGTTAAAGACAGCGAGCTTTAAATCAAAAAGTTGCGGAGAACGTTGGAGACCTTCCTTGAATGAAGTGCAGAGAGGATTTACACTTCACGCTTTGGTACGGTAAATTTTAAAGATTTTTATAAGTGTATAAAACATATTGTTAGCTTTATTATTAATTTGATAGTTAAAATAATGTACTTTTCAGACGTGGAATTCAAACACATATGGACATTTCTGCAACGTCACGTCTACGATATGACAGATTCCAATTCAAAAAAATATATGTCGGTCAATAAGCTAATAACAACAGTAAACAAAGTATAGTCGGGAAAAGACAGCTAGAAAAGCAGTATTATAAGTTCTTAGATTTAAGTTTAAAGGCGCGTGATAACTAAAGCATTTACATTTAAGCAGTAAACGTTTAAGTTTTCAACGTTGTATTTCAAATAAGAGCTTTAAGACTTGTGGCCAAAAAAGTTTGATTATAAGTTTTGTAATGATTATAAAGCTGCGAAGTTGCTGAAGGTACTTATATCTGCGGGTTATACTTTTAATTTTTAACCTTAAGAAATAAGGCGTTTTATAGCCTAAAAAAGTGAGTTTGTTTTTAGTTTACTTAGTTACTTCTACGTATTTATTTGTTGGTGTTTTGAGTGATTTTGTTCATACTACTTTTCAAGAAGGTGAAGTATTAAAATTTAATTTCGAAAGCTTTGAAATAATGTTGTTAGCAGTTGTAAGCTTTAAAGTTAAACTTTCAAAAGATTTATATTTTTGAACTGTGTAAATGCCTTCAAACGCGAATCTTGGTAAATTACTTAACAAAAAGTTAAAGTATTCAAATTTATTTGAGTAAAACTTGACATCATTTTTTTACCTGTTTTAAGAACAAAATTTTGATTGGCATAAGGTTCAACTTCGAAAAGTTTTTTAGCGTTTTACGCCCACCAACCTGTTTCCAACAGGTCGTCGTGTGATATTTTCAGAGTTGACACGTTTTTTACAGCATTATAAATATTAAAATGAAGTGCTTCAAATGTGATTGGTCTTCTGAAACAGCAACTCATTTACTTTTACATTTTAAACATGTACATCACATGCAAAAAAAGGATTATTATAAGTGCACTTGTGTTGCTAACTCTACCCGCTCTTACAGTGACCTAAACTCCTTTAGAAAACACTTAATGACTCATGAAGGAAGTAGAGTAAACAATAAAAGTGACATGACATTAAAACATAATCACACTGATCCAGGTGACCATATTAGTCAGTTCGAAAAAACCGACGTTCCTACGGCTCCTATTGACGAACCAACTGAAAGTGGCAACATAAATAATTACAAAGCGACAGAAATTGATTTACAATTGAAACAATTACTATCATATCTCAGTTATATAATAATTCCCTGATGCCTAGAAATACTGTGCAATTTGAAGTAGATGGCATAAATAAGTTTGTAGATGCTTATTCTCAATTAATTAAACAAACCTTGCAAAAAGAATTTAATTTAACTGAACAGGGCACTGATATCATGCAAATCCTAACAAAAGTAAAAGAAGTAATAGATAAAGTTGATAATCCATTTCAAAATTTAAATACGGAATATAAGAGATTAAAATGTTTGGAAGAAAGCAGTTTCTATAAACCGCCACAAGGATTTATTATGGGGCAAAGTAAAATGCATAAAAAGGTGAAGGGTCAAATAGTGTCAATGGACGGAGATATTAAAGGAGAATTCATTCCCTTCAGGAATACTTTGAAATCAATTTTCGAAATTCCAGGTTTTTTAGAGGAAATTAAAGAATACGTGAATTATTTAAAAAACAGTACAGGCACAGCCATGTATAACTTTATTCAAGGCGAAATTTGGAAAGAACAGTCTCAAAACCACGATGATAAAACTGTTTTTCCGATTGGTATTTCATTCGATGATTACGAAACAGGTAATATCGTAGGATCTCATGCAGGCGAAAATAAGTTAGGAGCAGCATACGGCCATCTTCTTTGCTTGCCACCAAAGTACGCGTCAAGTTTAAATCACATATTTTTACTTCAATTATTTTATTTTGTAGACAGAAAAACTTTCGGTAATGCTGCAAGTTTCGACCCCGTTATCAAAGAATTAAATTATTTGCATAATAATGGTATCAGCATAAATGGTGAAACAATATATTTTGAATTTTGTTTATTGTGTGGTGATAATTTAGGTTTACACAGTATTTTAGGTTTAACCGAATCATTCTCTGCTAATTTCTGTTGTAGAGTATGTAAAATACGAAAAGAAAAAATGAAAGTTATGTGTGAAGAAGACCCAGCACTTCTTAGAACAAAAGAAAGTTACGAAATCGATTTAAAAAAAATAACTTATCGGAAACAGGAATAAAAGAACGTTGTGTTTGGAATGATGTAAATGGATTTGATATTACTGAAAACGTTACTCTTGATATTATGCATGACGTTCCAGAATGCGTGGCAACCTACACAATGCCAAAAATTCTTGATTACCTCATTTTTCATTTAAAAGTATTTTCTCTCGAAACCTTAAATTTTCGTATCAGAAACTTCAACTATGGCGTATTAGAGAGATCGAACAAACCACCAAATATTACTCTTGAAAGTTCATCAAAGATTAAAATCGACATGCCTGCTTCTGAGATGACATGCTTTGTCAGATATTTTGGCTTAATGATCGGGGAGCTTGTTCCAAGAGGTGATAAAGTTTGGAACTTATACTTAAAATTAAGGAAAATAATAGAAATTCTATACTCCATTAAAATTCGAGCAACAGATATTACATGGTTAGAGTGCCTTATCTCGGAGCACCACTCATTGTAGCGCGAGCTTTTTAATGATACTTTAAAACCTAAATTTCACTTTATGGAACACTATCCTAGGTGGATAAAAAAACTTGGTCCTTTCATTCACTGTTCATCCATTAGGTTAGAGTCTAAACACAAGGAGTCGAAAAGTACGTGTAATGTTTCCTGTAGCAAAATTAACATCCCTCACACCCTGGCTGTTAAACACCAATTGAAACTTAATTATTATGTTCGAAATTACCGTTGCAGTGGTATAGAAATGGATCCTGTGATTCCTTTAGACTTTAACCAGTTCGAATTACTTCACCATAAAACGTACTTTCCAAAAGCTGAATTCCGAGAGCAACTTATATCTTTAAAATGGGTAAACGTGCAAGGTACTGACTACAATAAAAAAACTATTGTTGTAATTAATAATGACTGCTCACATCCGGTGTTTGGCAAAATTTGTTCAATTTGCGTAATTGAAGAAATTGTTCATTTTTTAGTGTTTCCGTTACCTTCCATAATTTTCGATGAGCACTTTCAAGAATATCGAGTAGAAATCGGATCAAATAAATCAACTATGATTTCAATTACGTATGATAACCTACCACACAAGCTACCTTGTTTGTTAATTCAAAAAGAAACAAATTTATATGTTGCTACGCGTTACTTAATATATTGAGGAGATGCGATAAGATAAATTTTAAACTCCTCTGGCGAAAGTATCGGATAGAAATTTCTTCCGAATTAATCTAAATCATCCAAATCGGTCAAAAATTAATCCGACTCAATTTGTTTTATTCCGAACTTACAATCCAAATTAATCCTAACCAAATTTTAAATCTGAGTGAATCGGAACTCGGATTGACCTAAAACGATTTTCAATCCAATTGAATCCAATTCAATCCGAGGTCGGATTCATTTGGTTTGAAAATTCAGCGTATATCAATCCGCGTCGGGATTAATTCGCATTAATTTGGATTTAAATTTGGTTCGGATTGAACCGGACTGAGTCGGATTAATTTTAAACGGATTTGGGTTAAAGGAAGTCTAGAGCTCTTTTCGGATTGGTTCGAATTACCTCGAATAGGTTCGGATACAGATTCCGGCATGATTCAGAATGGTTCGGAGGGAATTCCTCTCCGATATTTTTGCCAGGGTCGTCTAAGTCCACTTTATAATCACTTATAATATGTTTTATCTTATATTAGCCCTTAAAAGATCTTTATTCTCACAGCAGAATATATTACGTTTCTAAACCAATCACATTTGAATAATAAGCACTTCGTATATTATATTTTAAGTTACACACGAAAGTTTAAATGGGAAACACAAAATATTCATTTATGGATAAAAAATGTGTTTTATAATAATGTCAGCGCAAGTTTATGATTCAGACAGTCTAAATATATGAGATGATTGGTACAAAATTGATTTACTGAATTTTATTGATATCAAAACACCTTCTCGTTATTATATTGTATTGTGGAAAATAGCATAGAAATAGGGATTCACATTTTGTTGAATTGGAAGACGTTTGTATATAGATTTATATATAGAAGCTAATTGAATTCATTTTAGTGTATTTTAAAAAACATTTATTGCCCATTTTCGGAACAGCTTTTTTTTTATAAACAATAATTTTAAATTTGCAGCCTTTAAAGAAAATCTAATATATACATGGTTAGATCAATCCATATTTGTGAAGATATACGCATTATAATCAATTCTTCAGAAATATACTGGTACGAAATGGGTTTTTGACACTTAGTATACGATTCGAAAACTATAGTAATTTTTGAAGATCCCAATCTCTAAAGTGGAATTAGTAAGAAGCTACTAATAAAATAGTGCGAAGTCGCTTATATAAAATATTTTAAAAAATGTATACACTCTGATTTACGAAGAATTTTTATAATAAACTTCAGTAAAAAACTATGCTAGTTCATACAAGTAAAGTTTTCACTCAAGTTTAGTAGATAAATGATTGCTAAATCGGTAAGAGACTACACTATTTAATTATTAACTTCTCACTAATTTCGGTTTATAGAGTGCATACACATGTTAATATTATATATACATATACCTGCAGTAGTTACGGGCAATAACCTGCAATTATTGCAGATATTTTCCTGTAATGGTTACAGGTATTTATTTGTGATCATTACAAACGTTTGTCTATAATCGTTACAGACATTTGTCTGTAGTCGTTACAGATATTTATCTGTTATCGTTACAGACATATTTCTGTAATCGTTACAGACGTTTGTCTGCAATTGTTACAGAATTGAATTCGTCATCGTTACAGATATTTGTATGCAATTGTTACAGATATTTATCTGTAGATGCTACAGATTTATCCGTTCTCGTTAACGTTATTTTTCTGTAGTGCTTACGAGTGTTTTATGTTACTGTTACGACTAAATCCTGCAACATTCACAGAATCTACTTACAGAAATTGTATAGTAATGTTTACTGAAAATCTATGTTGTCACTATTTTAATGTAGAAAATCTGTAATGGTTACAGATTTTTCGATAAGCGTAACGTATTTTTTTTTCGTGTAATATTTCAAACTACATTATTAAAGTGAGGTTAGGTTAGTAGAAACGTATAAGAAGAATGAAGCAGATGAGCGATAAAACATTATATAGTTTATACTACACCTACGAAAGCTTTTTATCAATTATTTAATACTTACTTGCAAATCAAGATTCTTTTTATTCATTGAAAATCTTATTAATAATCGCACAACCGTCAGAGAGTGAGGCGAAAACGCACAAAAATCCATGTTTTACACGTACTAACGCGATAAAATACACCGTTTGAAACAGATGCTTGTTTCACGAATTAAGATAGGTGACTCGTGTCTGTAGTACGTTGATTCCCCGTTCTGCAAGCGTACACTAGCGTAGCGATTACCCAACTAGTGCAGCCGTACGATGAGGCTGCCGCCGGCAGGGGGATGCCACCCCGGGCCGGGTAGCTAGGCAGGCTCCGAGGCAGGCTCCCCGCTGCGAGCAGAAGGCTACTTTCCTCGACTTCCGTGTACCTACCATGAATGACCCTTTCATTGTCATGAACTTGCAATAACTGAAATTATAAAGACTTAGCTCAATTAAATTTTAATTGGCTGAATGTCTTTCGTGATATAAATAAAAGAAAATGAAAACAAAGTTTTTGAAAATCGGTTAATATCCGAACTAATAAATGAAATATTTACAAATCTTGTGAATGCAACAAAAGTGCGATAACTCTTGAAGTTATTATCCGATCTTCTTCTACCTTTTTTTAACGTTTATTTGATAATCTAACAAATCTAACGGAACTTATTAAAATTCTATTGATTAATATTTAACCAACTTTCCATTTTTCTCAACCGGCTCTAATTATCAAACAACGAAAAGGTCATCGAAGCAAGCAACCGAGCACGAACGACTAGCGTCCAGTGTCTCACTTGGGTTCCAGTATTGTGAAAAAATTCGAGGGTGGGGCCCCTGCCGCTCCCCAGAAAGTGCATAAAAAGTTTGGGAATCGCTGCACTAACGCACAGTGTAAGAACTTTGCGCCACTCACGTATCCAACGAGTTTTTTTCTCTCCGTGTGGGATTGCCCAGATTTCCAAAACTTTTCGAGATCAGGACTCTCGAGTAGAAGTTAGGCTCAGCTAAACTCGGCTGCGTTCGGATGGAGTCGGCCGTTACTTCGCCTCACAGAAGAAGCGTCGGCATCACGCACGTGTAAATAGATAAATGCTTCGTGGTGTGAATGCTCTATGCTTGGCAAAAGATTTTCAAGATTTCTCAGAGTTACTCAAAGAATTCTCCTAAGATTTCTCGCGCAGCAATCTGAGATTTCTGATTGACTAGCCCCTCGTTGACGACCAACTGAGGCAAGGTGTAAAATTACCTAAATGACATTGTCATAAACAAGCTTGACCAATCAAATATAAAAAAATCTTTGGCCATTTCCGGTTTCTCCAGAAAAATGGCAAAAAATTTCTCAGCCATTCAAATGTTAAGGTTCAAGTATACAAATGTTCTTTTGAACCAAATAAACAAATAAATTTTCGTTAAATCAAAAAAAAAAAAAAATTTATTAGATTTTAGTAGGATCAAATATAGGATTTGTTCAATTAAAAAATCACTTTTTGGAACGTATAAAATGCAGATTCAATAGTGCCCCTTCGAAATCTTTCAAAACAGCTGTAAAAGTATTCCAATTTAAAGATTTTTAATCTTTAAGACTTTTTTTTTTATTTTTGACGTGTGCAATGAATAGGGTCGCATGCCAGAGCTATTAATAATAATGCCAGGTAGCTTTCGAAATATATTGAACTCTAGTCCGGGTCTAGTAACCACTTCCCTTATTTTACATACATGATTTCCTGATTACTTCCCGCGAACACGATACATTTAACCTACGAAGAAAGACGCGAGCTTTGCTATTCTTACATATTAAAATGTAATCTCCATATTTTGCTAAGCTACATGTTTTCCTTCTTTTACTATGAAAATAAGCGCAACAACTAAAAATGAAGGTGTCTATGAAATGAATCCGGAAATATTTACAGTTTCTTTTATTGTTTTATTTCTCTAAATGTTCTATGAAAAATGTTAAGCAATGAGAAAACATCGAACATACTAATGGATTATAAAAATTGTTACATAGTTTTTTATTGCATGTACGGGAAAGTCTGGTTTTTATCATCGAACTAAAATAAACAGGTTATCATTGCACGTCCAATGTGCTTGCGCTCAAGAATTTACGTACGTGACAAGTGTATCGATCAGAAGTTTATTTAAGTATTTGTCTTGCAACTTTCTAATAAAACAAACCTTCATTTCATTTTGTTTAATAGAAGCCTTATCTTAATTATTGACTTATTAAATATAAAACTATCATTGATCATTTTATTATTTTTATGTTATTGTTTCAGAACTCGAGCACATCGAGACGATCGAAGATTATGGGATGATGGAAATGAAAATGATCAGAATTCAGTTAGAACGCGCTGGAGACCAAAAAAGGAGGTACTCAATCTAAATATAATTTTTCGAAACATTTTTGTTAAAAAAGAGTTTATTATTTCAACCAGCTGAACCAATTAAATTATGAACAATATTTTGTGTTAGTTTTCTCGAGTAAGGGATGCGAAACTAAAGACATAAAAAACGGCGTGCTGAAAGGCGGATTCGAAATATGGTCAGGAGTAGATTGTGAATCACATGGTAAACAAGGAGTAGGT
>NC_046658.1:35099427-35110709 GCF_010883055.1 Belonocnema kinseyi
TTCTGGATCAATCTGAAAAATCTCTATCCCATCCACACACTACTCCTTTCCCCTGCCGAGTGAGTCACGCCTACCCCGAAAGGGAAATGGCTTAATGGTATAGTAATAATAATAATAATAATAATAATAATAATAATATATAAAACGGATACATGCATTTAAGCCCATTCAAGTTTTGCATTCAGTTCATCCGTTATATCGTCGAAAGAAATGCATCCATAATCAAAGAACAGGAGAATCGAACTATTAACTAGAAGAATCCTAGTTGAGGTGGGCAAAGGGTCGGCATTTATATTTAATTGTTGTATAATTCTGTAAGTGTTCCGATAATAACCATTATATGTTCTTTCCAAGACAGAGTACTGTTAAGCAAGTATCCTAAATCCTTGACCGAATCTTTAAAAACAATATGAACATTACCAACTCTTAAAGGAGAGGGGGTAACGAGTGCATGAAATGAAGGAGAAGCAGAAGGCCCAATAATGATACCATTAGTTTCAGCTGGATTTAAAACAAGGCCATTATTTTCAGTCTAAAGCACTATCCTATCTATGGCCTCTTGGATCTGACTGAGAAGTGCATTCTGTTCAGCAGCAGGTCCAGAAATGTACAAATATGAAGTCATAAGCGTATTTAAGGTACTTAAAAAATTTTAGATCACTTCCAAGATTAGAGGTAAACAAGTTAAAAGCGTATGTGCAAATATGGACCCTTGCGGGACTTCAATTTTAACTACCACCCATTAAGACAGATCAGCGTTACTACCTTTTAAGTACGATTACTTAATGCCCTTTCTCAGGATGGCAATCGCGTCCGAATTTTGAGGCTGCACGTTTGAATATTTTTTTCTGCTTTTTTGCATACCTCATCTAAATAACAATATTTCAAATCAATCAGAACCGGTTTTTCGATCAAATGTTTATATTTTGTTTAATAATCAAAATGGAGAACAATAGCAGTGACTCCCCGCAGGGTGATGAATGACACGAAACGAATGAATGCCGGGCATTGTTACGAGATTTCGGCTAGTTAGAAAAACTGACATAATGAAATCATTGATTAATGCAATTTTTATTAATAGAATTAATTAATTTATATAATTACAATAAATTGAAAAAAAGATTCATGAAAATCGGTGAGTATTTGCAGTAATAACGTGGTAGTTTGTAAAAAACGAGTATTCTGTTTTGAATTTGTGGGCCGCACGGTTGAATATTTTTTACTCATTTTCTGCATACGTCATCTAAATTCTCATATCTTGAAGCACGCAGTGCCAATTTTTTAATAAAATCATTGCATCATAGATTGTAATCTAGATTATATGCGCCGAAAATGTATATACAGCTAACACTGCGTGTTACTACTACTGTTCTGCCCTTTTTGATTATTAAACAAAATATAAACATTTTATCGAAAAACGACTCTGCTTGCTTCAAGATATGGTTATTTAGATGAGGTATGCAAAAATTAGACAAAAATATTGAACCGTGCGGGCTCAAAATTCAGACGCGATTGTCATTCTGATTACCGTAATAACGAAAAAATAACACTTTCGTTATTATGAGATAACGGTCTGTTACAAAACCTGTCATTATGAAACCGTGGACTCATTTAATTTTCATATGCAAAATCAATTTATTTATATAATTTCCAACAAATGAATAAGCGATATAGGAAAATTTTTTAACGTATGCAGTAATAATGGACGTCTTTAGGGAATTTAGCCTGACTTGTTTAAACAATTTTTTCCCGTAAATGATAAACAAATATTATTTACTGCAATTGATCACACAATAAACGAATGGTGAAAGTACTTTCTTTTAAGATATTTAGCAATTGTGTACTCCGTTATTACTTTTTAGGCCGAAGAATTGAATATTTTTGAATCATTTCTTGCATACGTGATCTACGTTCTCATATTTTGAAGCAAACAGAGCCGTTTTTTTTTAAATTCAACCATTACATTATAGCTTCTAATCTAGATTATACGTGCATCTAGATTGAAATTAAAATCTAGATCAAACAGCATATTCAGCTAACACTGTACGTTATTACTACTGTAATAACGCTATATGGTAATTTAGAGGGGGTATGCAAAAAATTAGACAAACATATTCAACGCGTGGCCTCATAATTCAGAACAGAGTATTCAATTGCTAAATATTTTTAAAAAATTACTCTGACCATTCGTTGTTTATGTCATCAATTGCAGTAAATAGTATTTTTTATAATGTACAGGAAACAATTTGTTAAAACAAATGATTTGTTTTAAAGTACTTAACATAAATACTAAAGTACTAAAAGTACTAAGTAAGTACTAAAGTACTAAATTATTCCTGCATACGTTAAACAATTTTCCTGAATCTTTTATTCATTTGTTGGCAATTATATGAATAAATTGATTTTTCACATGAAAATGAAACGAATCCACGGTTTCATTATGACAGGTTTTATAACAGACCGTTATCTCATAATAATGAAAGTGTTATTTTTTCGTTATTACGGAAATCAGAATGACAATCGCGTCTCAATTTTGAGCCCGCACGGTTGAATATTTTTCTCTAATTTTTTGCATGCCTCATCTAAATAACCGTATCTTGAAGCAAGCAGTCATTTTTTTTGATAAAATGTTTATATTTTGTTTGATAATCAAAAAGGGAAGAACAGTAGTAGTAGCACGCAGCGTTAGCTGTATATACATTTTCGGCGCGTACAATCTAGATTATAATCTATAATGTAATACTTTTACTAAAAAATCGGCTTAGCGTGCTTCAAGATATGAGAATTTAGATGACGTTTAAAAAAATGAGTAAAAAATATTCAACCGTGCGGGCTACAAATTCAGAACAGAATACTCGTTTTCTTTTACAAACTACCACGTTATTACTGCAAATATTAACCGATTTCCAAGAATCTTTTTTCGAATTTCTTGTAATTATATAAATAAATCAATTCTGTTAATTAAAATTGAATTAATCAATGATTTAATAATTTCAGTTTTTCTAACTGGCCGAAATCTCATAACAATGCCCAGCATTCATTCGTTACGTGTCATTCATCACCCTGCGGGGAGTCTTCCGAATTGAGTTTGAAGAGGGTGAGCAGGCTCGCTGTGGACATGCATGTACCGCTCTCACTGAGTGTCACTGTTATTTTTCTCTATTGTTCTCTACGTTTTTGATTATTAAACAAAATATAAACATTTTATCAAAAAACCGGCTATGCTTGATTTGATATATGGTTATTTAGATGAGTTATGCAAAAAACCAGACAAAAATATTCAAACGTTCGGCCTCAAAATTCGGACGCGATTAGACATTCTGATAAAGGGCCTTAAGGTGCTTATGGGCTTAAAAATTAGCCCATGCATTTACAAATGACGGGATTTTTCCCGCAATTATGAATTTTTTGATCTCATATTTAAACCATACAATCTTAGTGAGTAAATACAATCCCTTAAAGAGGGAATTTTCGAAAAATCTTCTGGTTCTTGTTTTATTGCAATTAATTGAAATTTTGATGCATTTTGTGCTCCTGGGAAGTAGCAAACGGCCACCATGAGTGTATACATGGTGAAAGAAATTCTGGGCGCTCGTTTCCGAATGAAACTAGAGTGTTATTTTTTCGACGATACTTAAAACGTCGTAAAACCCCAGGATGGAGCTCAGGATTTGATTGAGTGCCTGTCATGCTGATTGAGAGAAATTAAGAATGATTAAGATATGAAGGAATTTAATTTTAATATTATGCATTAGATGCATTAGAATTAGGTAACGACGAAACGATTAAAAAATCAAAGAAGAAAATCGGTTAATCCGTTCAATTTCTGTTGAGAGTTTTCGTAACTTATCCTCTCTTCTCAGATTCTACGACAAAAAATATGGAAGAAAGATGCTGCGTATTCTTGAATCGAAAAAATGTGAAATTGCAAGTTATTTCATTTTCAAGAACACACTTAAAGAGTATGCGATTCGCAGCCTTTTCTTCAGTAATTTCTTCTCCATACTTTTCAATCGAAAACTCGAAATTCATCATTTTTCTCTCTTTTTTTTCTTGAATCTTTGTTTCAAATACAGCTGCTTGCTTTATAATGAATGTGATGTAGCTCAGGATTGATACACTATTTTGTGTTAAACAAGATAGTTACATTTTGAACCAAAGAGATTAATTAATATCAACTGAAGGTATAAAGCTCAAACCATGAATTTTCAACAAAACAGGCCCAAATTCAACAAAAAAAGATGCTATAATAACCAAGACGCTTTTTTTATTGCAAAAAAGGCCAAGCTTCAAACAAATAGTGCAAGTTTCTATACTACAGAAAAAGGATACATTTTCAACCAAAAATGGGATAGTAACATTTTTTGTAAAGAATATTAATTTTCATTTTTAAAAAACGAATGTGCACCAAAATATGTACTTTTTCAAAAAAATTGTGAAAATTATGTAAAAGAAGACGAATTATCTTCAAAAGGGTTGAATTTTCAACCATAAAATTAAATCATTTTAACAAAAAAGTTAATTTTCTACCAAGTAGTTACGTTTTTTAATGAATAGTTTTATTTTTAACTAAATAGTTGAATTGACTACCACAATGGTTCAATTAACAACCAAAACTGTGCATTTTCAACAATAAAGTTGACTTGCTACGAAAGTTTGCAAAAGTGAATTGGAGGCAGCAGTTGGAAGTAAAGTCGTAACGGGTTTCAACATAAATGTAGTAAGGAAATCACTAGCAGAAAAAGTTTGATCAAGGGATTCCTCGTTGGGTCGTATTAACCGCAAACGCCTAAGAAGATGAAAAATATTTCCTTTTTGGTTTCTATTTCTAATTGCGTCAAAATTGAATTGTTTATGAGAGTCTCTACACAGAAAAAAAGTCTTGATTCGAAACCAAAAGTGGGTTTGTTCCAAGGTGTAACATAAAGAAGACTAGCTCCGCTACAAATTAGCACACCTTGAAATCTTTAAAACGAACTACTCATAGAACTACAAGTTTGACCCGACGTAGTCTTGAAAGTAGTCGGTAGCGGTAATATGGGCTAACATCAAGCCACTGTACGGTTTAGAAACTAGTTGTTAACCAGACGGTAGGCTAACATCAAGCCGCTGCACGTGACCAAACTAGTCTCCGGTTATGAAAATTTTTTTTGGTGTTCACTGTGTCCACACGGATTGAGATATCGTATTTAAACTTTGAAAAATAAAATAAAAAGCACTAAAGAACGTTTGTATACATCAATATATTGGTAATTTTAAAGAAAGTTTATTTATAAATTGATGGAATAGGATATTACCATTCGAGTTATAGCTCTTCACAGATCATTTTTGGTGTGATGCATTTTAGATTTTTTGATTCGCTCATATTAAGCACTGACACCAATTTTATACTAAATCGTCTAAACCTTGAATAAAAATAATATAAGCAATAAAATTTGCACATTCGTTGCAAATCAAAAAATAAGTATCTGCACACACGTAACCTATCATTATTTTTTGGGAATTTTTAGAGATTTCTATCGGAGAATAAAAGATACTTTGAACGTCGATAAAGTCGAGATCAAGTGACTAATTTCGTTCATGGAATTTTTGTGTAAAATGATTTCTATTTTTTTGGTCCTAAAAATAAAAAATAAATTTCAAATTGGAAACATAGTAACACCAGCAATATGCTCAATTTATTCGTCAGAGTTTTCCAACGAACTTCCATAATTCTTGACGTTGAAAGCCTTGTCTTTCGTGAGGTCTTTCGCCCCCGGGCGAAATTTTATTTTTATTCTTAGAATTGTTTCACACCAGTACAAAATATCCACAAGAATATATAACCATTAGACAATTTTAATCATTTTCTGAAGATGCACATTTCTTAAGATGGGACTTCGACGGACTTTCGAGTATCACATTCTAAGATGTTCCTCGATTTTTTTTAATCGAGGCATCTATTTTATCGAAGTTAAAAGTTTATTTCATATTCCTGTAGTATTTTACTAGAAAAATTTCTTCGTAATTATAAACATTTTGATGTATACAAACGTTCCTTAGTGCTTTCTGTATAACTTCTTAAATCCTGAACACGATATCTCAATCCGTGTGGGCGTAGTTAGGATAAAAAAAAATGAAAATCATTTCATTCTCGACACAAAAATTTCATGAACGAACTTAGTCACGTGGTGTGTCAGAGCTCAATATACGCGAATCAAAAAATCTTAAATGCATCAAACCAAACATTATCAGCAAATTGCTAACTTAAATGGTAATATACTATTTCATCAATTTATAAATAAACTTTCTTTAAAATTATAAACCTATCGATGTATACAAACGTTCTTTAGTGCCTTTTATTTAATCTGTCAGATTTTAAACACGATATCTCAATCCGTATGGACAAAGTGAACACCAAAAAAAAATGCTTATAACCGGGGACTAGTTTGGTCACTTGGTCACCGAAGAGCATGTTGTACCGTCGCAATTCTTTCAAGTTGATAATAGGTGTTTAGAGGTCTAAAAGCTAGACCTTGAGGGCTAAAGCAAGCTTCATTGCCTTCTTATTTTGAGCCCAAATCTTGCCGCCTCAGGTCGAAGACCAAGTGGGGTTTGTTTTAAATACAAAAGACTAAGGGTCAGCCATAATTGTGTTTCGTTTTAAATTGAATACCCTTAATAACTTTTTTTAAGACATAATTATTGCTCAAATTCATACATCAGCTTAATTTAAGGCAAAAGTAAAAACAAGGCCACCATAGAAGTAAGACTTTTTTTCTGTTTAATTTCCTTTTGATCAAGATTTCTAAGTTTGCGAAATTCCGCTTGCATACTACTATTCTTGGTCCTTTTTGCTATTCAACGTTTCGTCTCCCTTTTTCTCATCAATTCTCTCATTTCTGAAGTAATCTATAATCTTTCAGTAATGGCAAATTTAACTTAAATTCCGAATTACAACAAGTTAAATGCCCATCTTGCTGTTTTTTAAATAGTTTTTTTGCATGATACGGAAGGGATACTATGTGAATACTATGACGGTACGCTGTAGCGTATCCTTTCCGTTCATTCGGTCCACCAGGGGTGGTCAGAAGCTTTGACTTGTTCAGTGTGTGATAAAGGATCCGCTGTTCGCGTGCGAACTGCCGAACCTTGACGGCAAATTCCTGCAAGACGTTATGTAGTCAATCACACACTAAATGCGGGACGCATACTGTCTTGCCCAAACCTATCTTTGTGGTGAGTTGATGCATTTGTCTTTTGGTCTTATGAGCAGCCGTTTGTTGATAGTCCAGACGTCGGATTCTTCGGAAAAATCTCCACGAAGTTTGTAATGCAGTTCAGCCAGATCTTTGGGCTTGAGAGAAACCTGAATGTTGATGTTTGTCTGAGTCCTGAAGCAACGCTCTCCCTCTACTGGGTGTCTGCTTGCAGTCGTCTGAGTGTTTATGCAAAAAATGCAAGAGCTCTGGGTGTTTCTCGCACCATAGAGCATGTAGTCGCGCCATGTAGCCTTTTCGTTCAGGGGCCATACTGGAATGATAGCACTCCAGTAGATCGTCCCTGAGTTTATCCGCTCACTCAAAGGTATTGAGATTTTGCCGCTCGATCACATTAACTCCGTATTGATCGGCTCCCCTAACTCTAGGGTAGTCGGCATTATTTTCGACTCATTGTCGGGAGCTCTGCATGTTCGATTTTTTTTAAACTGCCCTTTCTACAACTATGTTTGGTGTTGTCATTGTTGTTTCCACGAGCAGCTAAGGAAAAGGGTTCGTCCATCCTTGTGGAGCCCTGCATGCAAAGGTAAGGCTGCATACACTGAGAGGTCACCTGGTCCTATAAACTTTTCACCACGTATTTACAGATATATGTTTGGCAAATATTTTCTGAAATAGAGAAATTATTCTTTTGAAACAAACTTAGCTATTAATTCCCTTTTATTCGTAAAGGATCTGGATGGGTAAGCATGGCAAATTGGCCCCCGCTCGTATCAGCTGAGATTTATGTAAAATGTTCATCCGGATGTAGCAAAAAACTACGAAGAATTTCAACCTTCAAATATATATTTTTTAAATTTATGGAGAAGAAAAGGAAAATGAAAAAAGTGGTTTTCCTCAAAAACCGCTTCACCGATTTTGATGAGCAAAATATATGTTATAGAGACCGATAAGACAATTTTTCAGAAAATTCAGAAGAAATTTATGGTGAAAATAACAAGTAAACAAATGTTTAAATTTTTTGAGAATTTTTTGAGCATTTTTCTCGCAAGTGGTTTAGCATATTGTTGACATGCAGGGATGTTTGTCAGGCTATTAACCGTTGCAACTCCCTTATAAGGTCTCTATACCTCTCATTCTTTTCATTCTTCTTGGCTATGATGTTTTTTTCAGCTGGTGCCGAAGATTCGATAATGATCATTTTTCGCTTCTCGAAGTCAACGAGAACAATGTCAGGCCTCTAGTTAGCAGTAGAAACAGTTTTCAAGAATTTAAAGTTTCAGTATATGCGGCACTTCTCATTCTCGATAATTTGCTCTATTTCCCTAGGAGTGTTTAGCGGAGCCATATTAAGGTTAATGTCATAAGAGGGATAGAGACGGTAATAAACCACTCTTAGTGCCGCATTGTGTCTTTGGATGTGAGTCGTTCCCGCATGAACAGGAAAACTGGACAGTATGTGTGCGAGTCCGGTTGAAAATGTAAATGTCTACTAGTTTGCACACTACCTTAAAGGTACAGTATGCGGCGCATTTTTTAGTGTCTGCTGGCTTTTAGTTTCTACAAACAATGAATTTTAAAGGGTATGATGCCAAAGACTAATCGTATCACTGAGAGGAAGAGGATTAAGCCTTCTCCTTTATTTTAATAAAACTCACATACAACTGACGCTTTCAGCGTGTTAGTTGCATCAGGTTGCTACATCTTAGATGGATGCTACCACACAAGCAATACATAAAACTGTGCGTAATTCCAAGTCTTATTGTATTAATTGTTTGTTGCAAATACACGCGAACCTTTCTTTGCGCTTGTGTCGGGGCAGCGAACTCACTAGTAGCAGTTAGAAGGCAAATCAAGAATGTGTAATAAAAAGGATTACCGCAATTTAAAAAAATTATTATTTCAAATCGCACAAGCATGCGCGCTAACAGCAACCAATGAGCCCGTTGCCCCGACGCACGCGCAAAGAAAAATTCGCCAACAATGGAATCACAGTAGCACTATTAGAGCTTTTACTTGTTTCACAATTCAGTTGTCATTTGTTTCCAATGTTTTGACATCCCGAAGATTTATTACTGTGTTGGTAATAACAACATAATGGTTCAGTGGCCAAAAAATGAAGATTGTCCTACAGACGTCTTCGGGACATCCCTAATACGTCGTTTGTAACATATCTTATGGACATATTAGTGATTTCCTTTAGGCGTCTAGTGTTAATACGAAAGATGTCCTGAGATCGTCCTTTCCCCTTAAGTCGTTTTTATGACATCTTTCGGACATTAGACGTCCTAGAGACTTTTACTGCACTGACATTGGATGTCTTAGGAACGGCCCAAGGACTTTCTTGGGATATTCATTGTTTTGTGCCTACTGCCCGATAAGAAGAGAAGAATTCAGAATTTGAATTCCCATTAATACGTGAATTTTCCTCCGTCAAAAGTTCCACCAAGGAGTAGAAAAAAAGCAAAATCTATTCTTTTTAATGGACTTAAAAAAATTTAATAGAAGAGTATTTAGAGGATTTAAAAAATGAAGGGATGCAAAAGAAATAATAGAAAAACAGAGAATAATGCCACTTTGAAGACGAAAAACCTAGTGCTTTTAATCGATCAGTTATAAATCTAAAATAATTATTTTAATAGAAATAATTTGTAGTATTGTCAAAGAATATTTCTATAATTCTGTTTGAAGATCAATTAATTTTGTTTATCATACGCAACATTATGAAATAAATTTATTACTGAGAAAAATAAAATTTGCAAACTTATATTCCACAAAAACGAATAGAAACTATGCATATGCACATATTTTGTGTATAGATTAGAAGTCTACTGATTGGATTAAGAGGAATTAAAAGAGTGGAAAACATATTGGCCTGCATGGAATACAACTCGACTGTCAATCTTTAAGGAAATAAAAAATAATAGGTTTCGGAGATAAACCTATTCTTTCGTTGGGCACTTCTCCCGATGGAAAATTAGCTCATTAAAAAAAAATTTTAAATGCTCACTCTTTCGTTTAAATCTGAAAATAATAATTTTTCTCTATTCTTACCAAGTGGGTGAACTACTAGCATGTATTTGTTGCAAGCAATGAATACACTAGAACTTCTAATTACACACGTTTTCATGCATTCCTTGTAGTAGCGCCTATCGAAGTTGTAGAAACCTGATGCAACTGACAAACTGAAAGTGTTATTTGTATCTGCGTTTTAAATAAGATTGCAATGTTTTGTAGTTATTTTAACGTTTAATGGTACCCCCCCCCCCCCATTCAAGACTTCTAATTTTTGGGATTTTTAATGGGTTGGTAAATGAACAAAAATCGACTTCATAGGTTCGGATATTTCCATACATGTAATTTAAAAATTAAAAAACAAGACAACATTTTTACATAATTTTTTTTATCAACATTTTATAGCTGTGTCTTGCCGTCGATGAAAATTCCTCCTTTTATAGCGGGCGTGATTGCAAGTTACTGGAATGTCTGAAACTAAAAAATCAAACGGGAATCGAAAGAGTACATGTTTGTCTAGGAAATAGACTACGATCATTTATTTCGGGCAAAAATTTACAAAATGGCGGACCTTAGGATTTTATTTGTCAAAAATCCAATTTTTTCAGTTAAAAATCAAGATGAAAATTGAAGATCTTGATCAGCTATGCAAAGTCCATACAAAATCCCTTATGACTCTTCAAGCCGGCAGTGTCATAGTAAGCCGAGGGTATTATGAATAGCCGGCAAGGAAACCGTGTACCTGCGCGTCGTTTCATTTTTCTAGAAAATAAAAGTCAGTAGTCACTGAAAAACGTGCCGCATACTGTACCTCTGGGGTGGCGTGGAAATTAATAGACACTTACACTTTCAAAGCGATTCTCAGCAACAATTAGATCAATTGCCGAACAGTTTTTAAAGTATATTATCTTTTTATTTCTTTTTGTTTTCTTCTGACTTTTTACTATCAACACTGGGACTCCGGTTTACCGGAGTTGTCGGCCATGGCCTCAATGGCCTTCACGCCGCGCCGGTAACATCGAGGTTCTCCGAAGCTTTCTTTTTCTACTTCATGCTTGTGGCTTCATG
>NC_046658.1:35110809-35114023 GCF_010883055.1 Belonocnema kinseyi
CCATCTCACGGTCGTTGTTGTTACACAACCACGACCATTATGTTTTATCTTTTTCAACTATCCCTAGCAGACAGAGTGAACAGGAAGGATACTCTGCAGAGTATCCTTTCCGTTAACTCGGTCCGCTAAGGATGGCGCACCACTCGCAGCTAAAAATGCCTGTACAGGAACCTCGGAGGATCCTGCATATGTTCCTTTACACGATACTGCACACGAACCTGTACGCATAATCTTGACGGTTCCGGTATAGGAATTTGGCCAAGGAAACTATAGTTGGTCCTTTAAAGGAATCTGTATGCGAAATAACCTTTGAATGATCCTGTACAGGTTCCTTCACACAGCCAATTGGGGTGTGGGTTTATCTGCAGAAATATTTTTAGCAACCTATGCATGAACCTGCGTAAGAACTAATCCACGAGCGTTAGCTGATGGCTTGGCTATCTCGATGGTGATTTGAATCTTCAAGGGAATAAAAGGAAGGCAATTTAATAGCTGTAAGCGACATGAGTTTTCGCGATGGCTTTCTGTTAAGGAACCTATGCATGTTTCTGTCAAGGATTCTTCCAAAGGTTCCTTTGATGGTCAAGATTACCTGTACAGGTTCGTGTACAGGAATTTTCAGCTGGGCTCAAATCACTTCGGGAGAAAAATATGTGAATCTACAGGATATACAGCTTTTTTGTGAAAAAAAGGGTTTGCAGGTCTAAAACAGAACCTTGAAAAAATTCTCAAAAAATTCAAACATTTATTTTACTTGTTATTTTGACCATATTTTGTTCATAACAATCAGTCAAGCCGTTTTCAAAACAAACATTTTTTGTCTTTCCTTTCCCCCTTCAAAACTTCCAAAAATGCAATTTGAAGGTTGAAATTCTTCGTAGTTTTCTGCTTCTATGGGATGAACATTTGGCATGAATTTCAGCCTGATACGAGCTGGAGCCGATTTTCCATGCTTACTCTGCTACAGCCTCTCAAATTAGCTCTCGCAGTACCTACTTATATTTTTGATAATTAGCTTCTTATTTATGGTGTTTTTATGGAGTTTTTATGGAAGCCCTCCAATCAACGTGTAATTACATTCAAGATCAGCTATCTGCTTAATTTATTATAGAAACTTTAATATGGCAATTATATAAAGGACTCAACAAGTTTTTATCTATTTGAAAATGTGACATTTCTGAAAATAACAAGCTTCTGGTATTTCTCGATATAATTTTTTTGTCCCTTATTTCAGTGGACAACATTTTGTTGCGGGATTTTATTTAATAAATAATAATCGTAATTTAAACCATAGCATAATAGAATAAGCCAGATGCAAAAAAAAAATCATTTTTTCAGGAAACCAGTTTTCATTTCTTTAGTTTGCAAGGTTTGAAAGCTTCTTCAAAGAGGGAGGTTTGTAATGACGTAAATTTTTTTTGATTCTCCTTTATTGATGAAAATTGGACCGTAAATTAGACTTTTTCGAGACGCATCGAATTACGTATTGGTGGACCTTCGATGACCTTTCATGATCCACACACGCTCTCATACACACACTCTCGCGCGCGCGTATATGCATACAACTTTAAAAGTTGTTCTTTTTGTAACAACAAATATTGATTGACTTTTCCACGGTTTCTCTTATTTTCTAGAAATAAGATTTTTGGTAAGACTAAGAATTTAAGGAATTCTTCTGCTTCAATATGTGTTTTTTTTAATGTTTTCATTGATTTTTATTGTATTTTATCCAAATATATGAGATCTAATGAGGTAAACCAGCTTATTTTCGAAACTTTATTGATTATCTTATTAAAATAAATTACATTATCAGTCTGGAAGATGTCGTTTTTCTTAGGTTCTCTTACCTTAGATTTATAAACTTAAAATTTCCCATACGTAAAAAGGAAGTTTTATTCTTCTTCGAACGCGAAAAGTATTAAAAGTGTCAGTTTTCTTTTTCTTGTATTAAAAATTCTCTCTCTGTGAGAAAGCAGAGGGATCATAAAACGAGCACAAATAAATAATCAATTGTGCATATATCCCCAGTACTCAGCAGTGGTAACTAAACTTCAAAAGGAACTTAATAAGTTTTTAAATATTTAAATAAATCAAGAATAAAAGTATTCAAATTATTTATTTTTTTATTTTTGGTATATGATCACTGGTTTGCGAGCCTCCGTTAAAAAAAAATGTTTGATACTATCCTTAATCTAATATTGATTTTAAATTAACTTCAGGGTTTGTTTGATTTCCAGGGAAGGGTGCGTTTATCATGGATTACCTGCTGAGGCACCGCGTGATTTTGAAGATATGATACCTCCAAGGAAGACTGAGGTCAACGAGAGATACGTCGAAGTAATACCACCATCACACCTCGGTTTGAACACTTACGGACATCTCAAGATCGATTACACAAATAGCTGGAACTCATTGCATCGCAAGATACGCGAACAAGGACAGACACGTGGGGTTTCGAAACGTCAACAACGGTGGGCGTCTCGATATGTTGCAACTAACGAGATCCTTTGAACATCAGTCGATTTCCATTTGAATCAAAGCAACATCTACATATTTGTGCTTTTGTGTACAGAATTGTACCTTGTTTATAACAAAGGATGATATTTGTAGAGTAAGGTTCAAAATACTCTTACAGCATTTTCATTTGAAATCAGGTTCAACCTTAAGGTACAAACAATTACTGCAGTGTGTCCCATATTTATAGGGCCACCCCATTTTTTAAGGATAATTTTTTTTCTATTGAAACAAAATGCACCAAATATTTTGAGTGGATAAATGAGTCGAATTAACGATTTTTCCTAAAATATAGAGCTCGCAATTCCATTCGTTCATTTATTTGGACATTTTTTCGAAAAAATAGGTGTCCCAAATTAATAGGGCCACTAAAAAAAACTTCTTTTTTTTTAATAATAAATAATTCGTAAAATAATGCAATTTAAAATATATAATATTAAAATTTTACTTCTTACATACCATAAACATATACATATGTATGTATAAAAACTAAATATTGTGCGTGAATTCCCAAAGTAATTTACAGTTGTGTTTTTCTTTTAATTTAAATTTTTCCCGAGGATTTTTCACATACATACTTTCCCACATACAGTCTTTTCGGGGATTATCGACGTATTTTTCCTATTTTAAAAGTGTATATTCGCACAATATGTTCGAAATAAATATTTCTCCTATTTTTATTGCGGGGATCCCCGTAAGT
>NC_046658.1:35114123-35120810 GCF_010883055.1 Belonocnema kinseyi
AACGTGAAATAGCGAAGCTTATAAACCGATCGAGAAATGTTATTTACCTGTATATAAAGAATAGAAGTAATCAAATAGTGAAGAAGAAACGTGGACCACGGCAAACAACTAACAAACAACTAAGGGGTGCAGAAGAATAAAATATGATTTTGCAGAAAAGAAGCTGCATTGGACGCACGAATGGTCAAAGGTACATACTTAGACAGTGCAGTTTTTCTCATAACAAATAATTAGTTCCTTCAAGCCTATGTAATTAAAGCTTGGGTCTTTTACTTGCTTATCAGATTATCTGGTCTGACGAAAAAAAATTTAATTTAGATGGTCCTGACGGAATGCGTTATTATTGGCGTGATCTGAGACATGAGCCTCGTTATTTTTCAACCCGAAACTTTGGAGACGGTTCCGTCATGGTATGGGGGGCATACAGCGGTTTCGGAAAAGTGGCCTTAGCTTTTATTTCTCATAAAATGAAAAGCGGAGATTACCAGGCAGTGCTAGAAGAACATCTTAAGCCCTACCTTGGACGTTTCCGCTCTGCAAAATTGACTTTCCAGCAGGACAAAGCAGCCATATATGCGAGCAAGTCTACGAAAGATTGGTTGGCAAAGTCAAAGATCCCCGTACTCGCGTGGCCAGCGATCTCTCCAGACCTTAACCCAATGGAAATTGTTTGGGGCATGATGGTACGCGATGTGTATGACAACGGAAAGCAGTACACAACGGTCGCAGAGCTGAGGGAAGCGATCAAATCAGCGTGGAAAAACGTCACCGCGAAAAGTCTCGAAAATCTGAATAAATCGATGGTAAAGCGAATGAAAATAGTATTAAAAAATGACGGAAATATTATTAATTACTAATTTTGTGAATAAAATCTTTTTATATGTACGTATTTTGTTGAATAAATTGAATTCTTTCGGAAAAATTGAATTTTTTTCTAGTGGCCCTGATAATTTGGGACACCGATTTTTTCGAAAAAATGCCCAAATAAATGAACGAATGGAATTGCGAGCTCTATATTTTAGGAAAAATCGTTAACTCGACTCATTTATTCACTCAAAAAATTTGGTGCAGTTTGTTCCAATAGAAAAAAAATTATCCTTAAAAAATGGGGTGGCCCTATAAATATGGGACACACTGTATTATGCCAAAGTAGTTTTGACCTAGAGTCGCTTAACTCGTTTTGAGTAAAAGAATTAAATGTAGATAGTACATATACAAAGTTTAATTTTTTATTTCGTACAATCTAGTAATATAACAAATATATTATAATTAAGTTGAAATAAATATCTGTTAATTTAATACTTTCTAGGATTTCATTTTGAAGTTCGAAAATACTTTAACAGTTCATCGTACTCTTGTTTAAAACACAAATAAAAATAAGTTTATGACAACTTCAAGTCAGTGATATTATCGTTGTCGAGCAGAAAAAGTTTTTTCTTTTTCGTTGAATTCTCTGCAGTTTGTGTTAGGTGTTCTGCCTTCACTGAAGTCGTAATATTTAGATTCGGCCATCTGAAAATATTACGTTTATTCAGAAAATACTGCAGGAATTAACTGAGACTTGTTATAAGATATCAAGATGAAATTTATTGAAAAGATAGTATACCTAATATCAGGTTTCTTCTTACGTTTAACAGAATCTTTTCCTTTCTTGTTGCTACTTTCACCATCACTCCAAGCAGGATGATTGAAACTGTGATGAATTTTATTTTGTGATTCTGTTCGGTGTTCGATCCGTTCTTTTAGCTTCTCGATCTTAAGAAGTATCATGAAATTTAACGATTAGTCAAGATTTCGAAAACTTCAGTTGGTGACATTTCTTTTAGAGTCGAAAATTAATTATGTATCCTTAAATGCCTATTTTATTACCTCGGCATTTGCAGCATCTAGTTTTGTTTGATACTGAGACACTTCCCGGCTTCTTTCGATACGGTTTCGTTCTTGTATAGCTTCGATCTGTTTCTGATGCTCATCAACTTGTAAATCAATTTGAGATCGTAAAATCTCCAACTCATCTTCCAATTTGGAAACTGTGAAAATATCTATTGTTATCATGGTAATTTAATTCATTTATCAATTAGGAAGTTATCTTCCAAAAATTAATTAAATATAACTGAAGAAACAAAAGCAAAAATTAATATATCTTGTTGAAAATGTTTCAACTTTAATCGATCATATCTAAAATTCAAAAGAAAATAATTCGGACAGGCGGCATTTTAAGAAATACACATGAATTGAATGTTGCTAAGGTAAAAAAAAATTAGTTAATATTGGTTTTACTGTGCAATAAAAATAGTAGAAGCACAATAACTTTTCGAACAAAAAATCTGAGATTAACGCTTAATTGTGTATGAAGGAAAAACAGGTAAGTTTTATTAAAAATGCTTACAGAGTTCATCTTTGGTCTTTAGGTCTTTTGTCTGGTTTTCAACTTCCAGCTGCAAATCGTTTACAACTGTACGTAGATGAGTTATTTCATCTTTCATAACAGCTTTGGATTCAAAGACAGATCTATATTTTTCTGTAATTAGTTCCATGAGCTTCTTGGAATGAGTTCGCGATCTGTTTAACGCTTGTTTTTGTTTCTCTATTAATTTTTCCAGAGCTTCATTGTAGGATTTTAATAATATTAAAGCCTACAATTTTAATTAAATTCAATAATTAATATAAGACTGATGATTAAATCATGCATTATTATTTATTCAAAGGATTTGTGGTCAAATGTATTTAGCTTGAGTAACATTATTATTAAATGCCGGATTTTCTAAAGTCTGATTCTTAATTTTGAAACTTTTGGGAAAATTGTTGCCCTTATACAATAATGCCATTTAAAAAGGATCATTTTGGCCCCGGATTCTATAACCGCTTATAGAATCCATCGCCTGAGAGTACCCTACCGATAGAAATCTCTGAGTATTCTCAAGCGAAATAGCCTGGCCCATTTGAGTCTATAAGTAGAGTCGATTTGATTGATTTAGTCTTTGAGATAGTCTGAGAGATTTGGGTCCTTTTGAAGGTCCTTTGGTGCGATGGTAATATACGAGGTGTGTTCAAAAAATAAGGTGACTTTATGGTTTTCTTAAAAAATATTCATTTATTCCTCACTATTTATGTTGTCCCCCTCAAAGTAATCCTCCTCAGATATAATACACTTGTGCCAACGCTTTTTCCAATCATTGAAGCACTTCTGATAATCATGTTTTGGTATAGCCTTGAGTTCTTTCAGCGATGCAGTTTTTATCTCTTTAATTGTTGAAAATCGATGTTCTTTCATGGGTCTCTTCAGTTTTGGGAAAAGAAAAAAGTCACTGGGGGCCAAATCCGGTGAATATCATTATTGACTTCATTCAACATCTCCTGAGCGATGGTCATGCGATGGTCATGCGATGGATCTTTTGATCAAAATTAAGCAGTTTTTGAACAAATTTCGCTGAAACACGTCTCATGTTCAAAACGTCCAAAAAGATAGCATGGCATGAGCCAACCGATATGCCAACATCTTCAGCAACTTCTCTGATGGTAATTCGGCGATTTTTCAACACCATTTCTTCTACTGCTTGAACGTTTTCATCTGTTGTTGACGTGCTGGGACGTCCAGGGCGAGGTTCGTAGACTCACCGTATGCAACTGTCAACATTTCAAGAGTTTTAGAGCACTCGATTCCATTTTTACACAAAATTTAATGCAAACTCTTTGCTCCATTTTTTTTTAAAGAAAATCGTTGAGCACACCAAACCCTTCTAACCTTCTACGCCTCTGTCAGAAAAACAACATGAGCTATATAGTCAAAACTGTGAACATATGATCGTGACGAGTGTACCAACACAAAACAAAAAATTTAAAACTTGAATGTACGTAGCCCGCGAAAATTGAAAAGTCACCTTACTTTTTGACCACACCTCGTAATGTTCCTTTTGTATTCGTCACGTACCGGGAGGGCAGTTATTTACAGTAGTTGGCCCTCGCTAACCCGACTCTCCCTTTTTGAATTTCTCTTCAAATTATTAACAGTTTCTTTTTTAATTGATGAATTTTCTCATTATACTTATTTATAATTATAACTTATATACTAATATAAAATTTTCTAGTTGAATTACAAAATGTTGTCTTTTTTGCGTATCTCATTCCATTTACGAGAAAAATTGTATTAATTCTAATTTTAAGCATTTAAAAAAAAAGTTAGATACCTGAAATCATCGAAACCCGTAGATTCCGAATTATTATGATTTAGGCTGTTAACTAGAAAATTTAACAAATCTACTTCTCAATTTTAATCCGAAAGCTTAACAAAGGACCCTTGAGTGTCGGCTACTCTATTGATATAGACTCTCTGCTTGTTATTTATGATCGAATTCTTATTTCAATTTCAGCCTCTCTGCTTGTTATTTATGATCGTATTTCTATTTCAATTCTGGAAAGGACATTTTGAAGCCTTAAAACATTTAAAAGAGCTACGGGGACCTTTAAATATATGTACTTGTGTGCCTGCGGAGAATTTCTCTGAGCTTCTCTGACCCTAGAGAATCTTTAGCATATACTCAGAGATTTCTATCGGTAGGGTAGGGAAGCCCCTGGCCGCTTGTGTTTAAGCGAAGTGCAGGGGCCTCCTAACTCTCAGGCGATAAATTATATAGGTGGTTATGGAATACAGTGCCTCCATTTAAAACACTGGTTTTACAAACAAACAAAATATTTATTTTTTAATCGCTTGCTTTCGTAAGTTTAATGTGAACACTTTAACTACGTTTTTTCAGATATCATAAATATGATAACTTAAATCGAAAACTGTGATTGAAACTTCTGAGGAATTACAGCCATAAATTGTAACTGAAATTTGTTTGCAATTAGTTTTGAAAGAAGGTTCTCAAAGCACCTACGGCTTTGACGATTACATTCCGATTACAAGACTTGTGCTTTGCGCTCGCTAATTTGTGTCCAATTGAAAAACTTCATCAAGATAATTTGTAAATTTTGTTCAAATTTACTAAAAACAACGTTTTCAACTTACGGATTTCTTGAAAACAAAAATTGCAAATTTTTGAAAATTATTCAACTTTTTGAAAATTATTCAACTTTTTGAACTTTTGTCTCATTAAGAAATTTCATGAGAATAGTTTCGAAATACATATATCTTATATCTAGTAGAAATTTGGATTGATATTTCTTAACCTATTAATTTTTTTTTCCTTTTTTTGAAAATTTTGAAAAACATATAACTTTTTGAACTTTTATCGAATTTAAAAATGTCATGAGGATAATTTGCGAGTCAGTCTTTTTCCCCTTTACCAGAAAATGTTACGAAAATTTTTTTAACTGATTAAAATTTTTTTTTATTTTGAAAAAGCTCTAACTTTTTGAATTTTTGTCTAGTTGAAAAAGTAACTGAGATAATTTCTAATTATATTTGATATCTAGTGAAGAATTTTAACCCTCTCACCGTACAATTCATTCCACCATTCGTAAACCGTACGCTATTGCGAAATGGGGTTTCACGATTTCAGCATCTGATTTATAGATGAAAAAAATGTTCGAAACATATAAATTGGTATATGATTTTAGGGTAAAATTTCCCGCAGAATACACTGCTAAGATTTAAATTGACGAAAAAATACGTTGTTGTAAAAAATTGTTATAAACAAATAATGTTTTTTTAAAGTGACTTTTTCTTCTTTAAAATGATGTATTTTTTGTATTCCAACCAAATTCAATAGAACCAACGTGATTTCTTAATTAAAACCTTGCATTTTAAGGAAAAATATATACAAAAGTGATCGAATCCTACAATGTATTTTTCCCGTGCTCCGAAAGTTACTATATTTTCGAAAAGGGAATTTCGAGATTTTAGAGTCGACAAATAAGAGGAAACATATTAAATAACAATAAAATGCAATGAAACCATTTATTTATCATAAAAAATATGTGAAACCTTAATTAATATATAATGATTGATTAATATTATTGATTATCATTGAAAATACATTACGAAAATGGACACAAATGTCATCAATATCAAATTTATTTATGATTGTGATCGCATGCAAAAATCTGTTTTCTTTTTAATTTCATTCAGTAAATGTATAACAGTCTGCTAATATTGTAAAAATGATTTAATTTACTTACTTTTAATGAAAATGTAAGTGATTAACACCAAAATCTACAAGTTTTATGTAACGGAGTCGGCAACGATACTGCACACACAAACCGAATACTAATACGAATTTGCACTAACTCTTTATACAGCAACTTACTACTTCCTCATTCAAGTCACAAATATCGCCTATTCAACGACCTTAGATACGAAAGGGGTCCCTCATATTAGTCGTAGATGGGATATACCTGGGGAAAGCGATTAAGGAAAATGCCAACATAAAAATTTTGCTGGTGCGAATTCGCACTAGTGTACGGTGAGAGGGTTTATGAAAATTTCCTAATTTATCAGAAAAGTATTTTTTCTATTTTGCTGAACATTTTCAAAATTTTCAAATGTATATAACTTTTCTAATTTTCATCAAAATTGAAAATTTAATTTGTATAATTTTCCATTCTTCTCCCGATCTAAGGTAAACTGACCATTACTTACTAATCGCATGAGCGATTCCTGAGGTGGGTAATGGGGGTTAGCTGGAGTTGCCCAGGATATATGTTAAAAGAAGTGTTAGGAAGAGAAAATATGGTTACTAGACAAAT
>NC_046658.1:35120910-35128442 GCF_010883055.1 Belonocnema kinseyi
TGTGGATGAGTGTGTAAGATGGATCTTGGATAGTAGTGGACAGGGAGTGATGTGGATGAAGAAATTGGAAGAAGTAAGGGAAAGCAAGGGAGTAGGGCAGAGCCAAACGTGTGATCTTGAAAAAGGATAGTAAAAAGTCAAAATTGTTTTCAATATCGTGGAAAATGCATTTTTTTATGGTAAGAGGAAACAGAAGCCCTGGAAACTCGCTGATTTTAAGAATTAAGGTTACTCCTGTGACTATTGTTTATCCTGAGTAATGCGAAAGAGTCGAATATATGTAGTAGTTAAGTTAGACTAAGGATGGAATTGTAAATATATGTACAGGGAACGGATGCCCTCAAACCCGTAAAAGAAGGAGATTAAATACATACATACATACATTAGTAATTTTATAGTAAATTAATATAAATGAATATTTTTAGAGCTAGTCCGATCGCCCATTAATGGGACACGATTTTTGGAACATATCCTTAAGTGGGACACCAAAGAAGCCAATGCTGGGACAAGGAAAATCCAATAAGGTTTATCAAAAGAAAATCGCACAATTTCCTTATAATTTATTACAGAATACATTAAAAGGCAAGAATGGATTGTGGTTACCGTTTAATTATTTATTCTAAAAATGTTCTTTAAAGTAGTTTATTGAGACCTCTAATTCTAACCTCGAATTTCGCCAACTGCTTAGGTAAGTAATTCAATAATAACTCATAAATTGAATTTTTTAATAAAATTAGCAAGTATGCATTAAAATTTAATATTATAGGCTAATATTATCGATTGACTTGCAAATTAAACTACTTGGTAGTAGATTTTGAATTGTAATTCATCTTGATTCAAGTTAATACATAAATTAAAAAATTATTGAAACAATTTAAATTATTTGTTGGTTACGAATTTTATTATATGGTTGAAAATTTTATTGACTGAAAAATCTGTTTAAATTAATATTTTAACTATTTTGTTGAAACATCGTCTTTTTGGTTCGAAAATTTGTCATTTTAATTATAAATTACATTTTTCTTTGAGAAAAATGCAACTGTTTTGTTAAAAATGATATTATGTCGGTAGAAAATTCATAAATTTGGTTAAAGCATTTTTCCTTTTTTAATTAAAAATCTTATTTATTTAAAAAATCATGTCACGCTTAATTTATAATTAAAAATGTTTTCGTTTGAAATATCAACTATTATATTTTTTGATAAGAATTAATCTTTTTTGGTAGAAAATTAGTCTTCTTTATTTAAAAATTTAAGAATTTGTTAGAAAATTGAAGTACTAGGTTAACCAAAAAGGATAAATTCTGATAAAAAAAATATAATAGTTGATATTTCAACCAAAAAAAATATTAATTACATATTGAAAGCAGACGAATTATTAAAAACGACGAATTTCTAATCAAACTTCTGAAGCCTCAAGCTAAATAGATTAATTTTTAACCGCCGTTGCATTTTTGTTCAAGATAAAATTTATCATTAAAAAGATGTGTTTTCGAACCAAAAAGACGAATTAATTATCAAGAAAATATTTCAAATGTTCATCAAAAAACATTTTTCAGTCAAGAAATAAAAAAAAATTTAACCAAACTGTTGAATTTTTAAGTAAAAAAGATGAGTTTTCTTCAAAACAGTTATATTTCTAATTTGAAAATATAAATTTTCAACAGAAAACTTAATTTACTTAATTTATCTTAAAAAGTAAATAGATCATATTAATCTAACTATATTACATTACTTACCTAAGCCGTTGGGAAACTTTGATGTTAGAATTGGAGGTTTCAATCAACTACAGTGAACAACTTTTTTATAATAAATAATCAATTAAACAGTAAGGTTGTCTCTCATAAACAATATTTTTAATATATCACTGAAATAAAAATGTGAAAAAACCTTACTTTTTCTTTTAGTGTACGAAGTTTCAATAATACAATACTATAAAAGTTATGCGGAAAGTTTTGAACCAAAAAAATGACAAATTTTGTAGCAGTTCATTCACATATTTTGAGGAATATTTCTGAATATTTTTTACTAAATGTATAACTTGTTAGGACAAAAATAATTAGTGGTAACAAATTTTTATTATTGCTTAATGAACTTAGCGTTTATTTTGGATATCTTATGGAGTGCATCAAAGGCTGACTCGATTGGACAAATCCTTCAAAAGTTAGCGTGGCTACAACATTCAGGTAACCATACATGCACACATAGAGACAGACAAACAGGCCCCAACAAAATTTTATGATTTTCGGACTCCGTGAGTGCCGAAACGTGAAAAAGATCCATAAAAACCCAGCGATCGAAAATGTGGACGATTACATTACACTCTCATGAATGAGAATGTATAATGTAATTGCTTTATGAGAGAAGGTTTCAATTATGTCATAGATGAGACATTTTTGTCTGCGTTAAATTGATTTCCAGAAAAACTACATGCGAAAATTTATACTTCACATGCTATCACATTTTTCTCAAAAATACATAGAAAAGTTCGAGGAAAAGATTAAAATTTTTAAAAACAAAACAAAAAACAACTTTCTGTATGAATATTTGACATAAATGTAATAACCACATATCGCTTTAGCAAACTGGGGACAAGTATTCTGAGAAAGCATGAAAAAGTATGCTTACAAAAAAAATATTTCCACAGGATTGGAAAACTTAAGCACTTTATAAACTGTTTTTTTGGATTCGAGTATTCTTCTCAGAGTTATAATATTCGATTTTCTGAATGCAAGTTTTAATAACGAAAGCTTCAACACTTTTTAATTTGATAAAAAATTAGTTTGTGAAATATTTTTTCTCATCTACGAAAGTTTAATCATTGACGACGCAAATAATAATTGTCTAGTTGGACTGTTGTGGTATACTAATTGACTTTTGACTACGCTGGTCTTTTTTTCTTTATAAATAGAGCTCCATAAAACCTCGAACGAATTTTCTTGTTATTTTTCTTTAACTGCATCTTTTATTGTGGGCACGGCTTCAACACTGTGAAGGAAAATGTTTTTTCCTGTTTTCTATATGGTGGGTCCGTAAAATATAATTAACATTTTTATAATTCTCTTTTTACTATCAGCAAGCAGAGAATAAAGACTATAATGTTTGAATGTGGTCTTTCCTATTCCGATTAATTTAATACATATTTGTAAAGTTTTTCGACTGATAAGGCGATATTGGGTAATTTCCATGCGATCTACCTATACCACGAGAATAACAGAAAATTATAAATTATAAGGAACTGAAATGCACTTCCCGCATCAAAAATAAATCCAAGGACAATTGCCAGATTTTTTCAATTCCCGTACAGTCGACAGCCTGTTGAAGATTTGTCAATGGGAAGATTTGTCAATTCGTGAGCGCGCGATGCGTTTCAATTTGTGAAAATGCAAGGCGCACTCCAATTCGTGGCAATTCGTCAGGGTGAATTAAAGAAAAATGTACTTTTTAATTAATTTTATTTAAATTTAATTTGCAATACACTAAGGTTCAGATTATATGCTGTCGGATAAGGCTCTGGCTTTACGCTTGACTGCTCCCTTCCCCCCAAGCATCTTTTGACGACCTTGACGCATGGACAGTCAGTCCTGTATCAGAAGTTGTTTACATCGCGAATCTCTAGGCGCTGCTGCGCCATGCTGGTATCCGGTTCTAAGACTATATATATATATATATATATGTCGTAGTCCATTAGCCGACCCAGTCGATTAGCCGACTAACTGGCCAGTCGGCTAATCGACGCTGAATAGACGACTGTATACCTGCACCGGCTTGTGTTCATCTGTTGAACGGATGAAGGCCGACAACAAGTGAACAGCCGGCTATCCGACTAGAACATTTCAGCCCAGTAGACGACTATGCACACGGTTTATCATATAATTTAAGGATTTTGAATTTTCATTTCTTTTTCATGGAAATATTCTGAGTGAAAAATAATAAAAAGAGTTCCTATTAGAAATGTTAAGCCATTTGCAATTGAAATTATATTATATATTATATATAAGGATATTATATCTTTCAAAAATTCCGTAACGTTTTATCTACGTTTTGCAGTTGTACTTTGTCCCACGCAGATCGGTTGCTATTTTATTTATTGTAAAACGCTGGAAACTTCTCAAATTCAACACGATTTACGATACTTTCGTTCATTTTTAAACGTACACTTTCCCATTGATGATGCTCACTCAACTACAGAACACGTACTGTGATCTGACAACACTAACTAATGGCAGGCAATAAGAACTCAAGTTTGTAATCAGTAGAGTGGGAGAAATATATAGAGAATACCCCACTAGGATTGGACCGTGCTTCCACAACTTAAATGCAATTAGAAATGTTATTTATGACACTAAAGTTCAAATTTTATCTCGGCTTTAGGGTAAACCCAACCCAAAATATTCTATACTAATGATATAATAACGTCTAAGATTTATTAATTTTTAACGTTCACAAATAAAGAGCACTTTTGTTAAAAAGTGTTGTTTTTTCTTTGAAAATTTATCTCTTTTGGTTAAAAAATTTTAATAGAGGATTCATCTATTTTTTGGTAAAAAAAATGATCTTTCTTGGTTGAAAATAAATTTTTTGTTGAAAATTTATCTTTTGGTATTAAACACCAAACTTTTTTGAAACATTACTTTCAAATTGCTTTTTAAAAAACTATTTCTGTGATGTTTCTGCATATTGTAATTTTGTTTCTAACTATCTTGAATACAAAAATTACTGAAAAAATATTCTTTTGTACTTTTCCTCACTTATTTTAATAATCTGATAATTTTTTATTTAAGATTTCCATACTAACATACTTCGTGTCACATAACTGTATAATTTAAATTGCAAATGGCTTAACATTTCTAATAGGAACTCTTTTTCTTATTTTTCATTCAGAATATTTCCATGAAAAAGTAATGAAAATTCAAAATCCTTAAATTATATTATGAATCGTATGCATAGTCGTCTACTGGGCTGAAACGCTCTAGTCGGGTAGCCAACTGCTCGCTTGTTCACTTATTAGAGAGTGTATAGCCCTAGTTCTAATAATTTTTTTTTGTGATTAGAAACACGTGGGCACCATTTTTAAATTATCGATTGCGTGTGAGGGTAAAACCGGGTACCGATGGTAGGGGTAAGACCGGATAGTACCCGGCCTTACCCCAAATGCCATACTGATGAGTTTCTAGCAACCAGAGCTGCTTAGGACTAGCTTTCCACATCTGTCAATATTGAGAACCAGCCTTGCATATTTACCAGCGCTGAGATACAATCTCCGAAATCAGCATTTATGGTTTCACCTCGTGCGCTTATACAACTTCCTCGGGAAGAAATGAGGATTCAACGAACTAGCAACAGAAGAAGCGGAAAAACTGCCATCCTGACTTCCTCACGCTACACAAATGAGCTAGAGGCAGAGTCTTCGATTTCGAAAACGAAACCAGCAAAGAACGAAATTTCTAAGGCACCTGCGCAGAAGAAATCTGAATTGAAGAAAAGAAAGGATGGCTCATCATCAGAAGAGGAACCAGAAGCGGAAGCTGATGTAGCTTGCATTTTTTGCAATGAACTCTACTCTGCATCCACTAAGGGGTGGATTCAGTACACAATGTGCAAAGAGTGGGCCCACATAGCATGCAGCGACGTGAAACAGAGCGAGTTCGTCTGTGACTACTGCTAGAGTACATCTAGAATGCTGAATATTATCATTTTCATAATAGTAAAACTTTTGTAAGTGCAGCCAAAGTACTCAGTATACCGAAGCTCATAATATTTTATTAAATTAAATTTCATTTTTCCTAATTACGGTGTGTTTCAAAATCCTTTTTATATTTACCCGGTTTTACCCTACCCTCGGGGCAAAACCGGGAATTTTGCCTTTTTTTATAACAATTTTTTAAATTTAAATACTTCATATTTCAAAGTATTTTAGGTCATTGAGAGGTATTTCAGTATATTTCAAATTACTTACGGAGACTTTACACCAATTCATCTCGAACTTATATGTTTTTAAAATCATTTTAAATCATTTTTTATAATAAAATTTTTGATTATTTCACAACATTTCGCTAGTTTACAAAATTTCTGATTATTTTGCAGTTCGTTAAGTTTTCTGATCAAATTTGAACCCCGTGATTAAATCGCTTCTCCAAATTTTATTTCAAAAGAAATAGAAAAAGAAAGTCAAATAATAAAAACTCACAAAGAACTCACAAAAAGAAACCATTTTTTTCTCAATATTGTCCATTAACTCTTGACTATAATGTGGCGCAATAAATATAAATGAAGGTTTTGGTACTGTACTGTTCTTGGTAAATAAATATTAAATTTGTACAATTACTCGTTTTAAAAAATCTTATAAATAGTTTATATTACATATGCCATAGTGTATCTTTATTTAAGAGTGATCCACACGGTTCTTAACGTAGAGAGTATTTAGATTATTAACCAATCAGAGCAGAGTTTTAGGAAGATCTGCTCTCCCTGGTGGACCGAATGGAAGGAAAGGATATGCTGCAGCGTACCCTCATAGTATCAATTCCATATCATGCAAAAAAACTTTTAAAAATCAACAAGATGGGCATTTCACTTGTTGCGATTCGGTTTCTATGTTAAACTTGCTATTAGAATGTCACGGATTAATTGCAATAGTTTTCTTTGCAGCGTTACAACATTTAAAAAAATATAATAACTACTGCTGAAGACGACTACAAGCGCATCTAAGTCGCTTAAGTAATATGCTGCTACTGAAAGAAGATGCGCTTGAGGTCGCCTTCAGCCTATGTTAACGACAGGTATTGTATTTTTCTTAACGATCCAAAAAAACTATTGCAATTATTCCGTGGCCTTCTCACGTAAAATTTAACGTACAATCCGAATTGTAATAAATTAAAGGTTCATCTTACGTTTTTTTTTAGTTTTTGTTGTATGATACTAAAGGGATACTATGTGGATACTATATAAGATTACGCTGTAGAGTATCCTTTCCGTTCATTCGGTCCGCCAGGACAGGTTGGTTAAGACAAATTCATTATGCATGAATAATGCATAAGGTTTGGATAACACGGAAAACTCTTGCCCTATAGCTCAGATCAGACGGGTTAACTATTTTTGTTTTAACCTCGGATAATCGCGAACTCGGATAAAGCGGCCTCGGATAAGCGAGGTTCTACTGTGGAAGTAAGTTGTCGTAACATAATTTGTACTCAAACAGTCTCGATCGTGAAATATGGAGGTACAAGTCATTCTGCGCGTGATGTCACAGAGGGTTTTCTTGTTTTTAATTGGTAACCTGAAAACTATCAAGTCCATATACTCGTATATCCTAGCTGTTTGATATGTTCTTTGAGAAGAATAAAAAGGTGTTGATAATCAGATTCATATTTTTGATTATGTTCATGTAACGTTTGATTCCCATATTGGAGAAGATTCCGAAAAGTATTTTATAATTATTTTTAAAAATATGGAAGGGGGGTCGAAAGAACGTGACGTAATATTATATGTGGGGCCTCGTTAATTCGTGACTGAGATTGACAAGGGGTACGG
>NC_046658.1:35128452-35129451 GCF_010883055.1 Belonocnema kinseyi
GGTAAAGAAGCTTGAAATAAAGCGTGACTTCATACGTGAACGCTCCCATATGCCTTTTTGGTTGGTGGCTTAACTGTTGCGGAATCATAAGAATAATTCACTTTGCGTCTTTTCCCAGAAGCATAACAAAAGGATAGATTTTTGTTGATATTGAATATTTTTTTCTCTTTGTAAAGATACAAATTCAGTTATAAAATATAAATCCAATTTATCATTTGCAATGCTCTATTGAAGAATCAATAAATAAGTTTTAAAAACTTTAACATTACATAATTTTAAGTAATTTTATGCTAAAAACATTGAAAAATGAACGATTACATTTTTCATTACATTGAACACTTTTTAACTTTAAAGTTAAATTATTTTCATTTTAAACGATTTAAAAATCCTTAAAATACTTCAAAATTGTATGGTAAAATCTTAAAACATCAAAATGTTGTTAACATTTTTTTTCCAATTTTAAGTTATTTTAAAGATTTTTATACAACTCCTAAATATCTTTTTAAATGATTCGATTTTATTCTAACATTTTTCCTACAAATTATTTTTAAATCCTGCCAAATTAAAAAGATGCCTTAAAATCTTCCACATTCATTTTTGATAATTTTGTAAATCTTTCTAAACATTTTTCAATATTCTGTAAAAGTTAAATTCATTAAATAAAAAAATCACTTAGTTTTTCAACAAAATGTTTTTTATTATTCTGCAGCCTTTCAAAATTCTTAAAAAGCTTCTTTTTAACTTACTCGAATTTTTTCAAAGAATAATAGGTGTTCAACTGTTATATATACATTTAAACTCAACAAATTGAGTTACCAAATAAAACATTATTGAATAGAACAATTAAAATTGTAACGTTTAAAGTTAGGTTTTTTGTTTAGTTTTGAATATATAATTTATAATTGAGCCGCCGCATGGAAGAACGGGATATAAAATATTTTTCGAGGAGTGGGAGGGCCCTTGTAGGTTTATGAAGACATTGTTGAATTTATATTTTTT
>NC_046658.1:35129551-35136896 GCF_010883055.1 Belonocnema kinseyi
AAAAATATAAATTCAACAATGTCTTCATAAACCTACAAGGGCCCTCCCACTCCTCGAAAAATATTTTATATCCCGTTCTTCCATGCGGCGGCTCAATTACTGATTTAACATGAACTGTGAGATATTTCTAAATATTAAGTAATTGTTCTTTTCCTTAATTCAAAAATGTCAAATTGAAGGGTTTAAAAATGGAATATATTGGACTAAAATAATATTTGAAATTTAGTATGAATATATTACTTTTAAGTTATTTTAAAATTAAAAATAGTTTATAAAGTTTCAAACGGGCGTTTACATTTATTTAACTAATAAGACTTTCCAATCGAAAGAGCTGACCAACGAAAAAAGATGTTTTATCCGAAATCTTCGATTTCAAGCGCTTTAAAATTTAAATTGTTCAAGTCTTTAAAACTGCATTTAAAAAATCTTTGAATTAAAATGTATGCCTGAAAATTAAAATTTTAAATGGAGAATTTTTTAAAGTGAAATATTGTTTAATTAAGCAAATCAAAGTTTGACAGCACTTTTTTTAATTGTAAAATACCCGCTCAAAAAATAAATTAACTTTCGTTTGCCGGTCTCATAAAATTCCCGGTTATTTCCCAGTTTTTCCGGTTTCACGGTCCAGCGGCCACCAGCGCCGTACTTCTTCCGTGATGATCAAGAGAGGCACGTTACTGTGAATGGGAATCGCTACCGCTCAATGATAACCGAATATTTTTGGCCCGAATTGGATGATATGGACTTGGATAATATGTGGTTTCAACAGGACGGCGCCACAAGCCACACAGCGAATGTCACAATCGATTTATTGAAAAACAAATTTGGTGAGCGTGTTATCTCACGAAATGGCCCAGTCAATTGGCCGCCTCGGTCGTCCGATTTGATGCCTATCTTGGTCTATGCCAACCAGCCAGCGACGATTGATGAACTTCGTACGAATATCGTACGTGAAATTGCAACAGCATCGGCCGAATTATGCTTGAAAACCGTCGAAAATTGGGTTCAGTGTCTGGACTTCTGCAAGCGTGCCCGTGGTGGTCACGCAAATGAAATCGAGTTCCATACATAATGGCATCGAATGTACTTACACATGAATAATGAATTTCATTTATATCCAAAACCTATATCTATATATGGATATAATGATTTAAAATGTTCTGAATGCATATAATGCTTTGAAGCAATACAGAAATTCTGTGACTTATTTATACTTATCACCCCTGAATCAACTCAAGTATCTGTTTTTAACTAATTTATTCAATATATTTTTTACCAAAGCAGTATTTGACACACAGTGGCACACGATTTTCCTTGATGAATGGATCACTGCGGTTCTCCAGGCGCTATAGCATAACCTCCAAACTAACCTTTCTTATCTTTCTTAGTCGCCAGTGATAATGCATGTCAAAGTCGCAGTATGTCTCTGATGTTACAATATTGGCATTTAAAAAAATTTTTAATAAATTTATAAGCAAGGATAATTTAAATTTCTCGAAATATTTACAATTTTACTTAAAATAAAATCGCAGTATTGCCAGCGCAGTGATTGGAATACCACAGTAGTTGGCGCGCAGTAAATCCTGCAAACCCGCAGTAATACCCCCACAGAACTTTTTTTTTTATATTCGCATTTTTCACGTAAATCTGCATTCTTTTCAGAGTTTAACGACTGAATTATATTAATTGAATGTCAAATATTGATTCACGCATTAATGCCTGACGAATATGAAATTCAAACACTTGTTTTTATCTTCAAAAATCGTCTTCATTTTCTGTCCGCACCCTAATAGCACGGAACGTTCCGGGAACGTGCCACTGGGACCTGTAAGGAACGTTCCATTATTGTTATTTTTAATAACAATTATCTCGTAAACCGTAAGAGATAGGTAAAAAAAATGTCATTTTTGAGTTTTGAGTTCCCCCTAGTAGCACAGAACATTCCATTAACGTTCTTGGAACGTTCTGCGGGAACCTTCGGAACGTTACCTGAGTGTGTAAAATGTCCGCCACTTGGAAACGTTCCAGGAACATTCCACTGGAACGTTCAAAGAATAAATTATTGTTATTGTTATCATTATCAATGAATATCCGATAAACCGTAAGTCATAGGTCAAAATTAATGTCAGTTTATGATACAGATACAATATTACAATGTAGTATATACGGTACTCAAAACTCAAAAATGACATATTTTTACCTATCTCTTACGGTTTACGAGATAATTGTTATTAAAAATAACAATAATGGAAGGTTCCCCACAGGCCCGAATGGAACCTTCCCAACCGGCGGACATTTTACATGCTCAGGACACGTTCCTGGAACGTTCTGAAGGTTCCCGCGGAACGTTCCGTGCTATTAGGGCCGTGTATACTACATTGTAATATGCCCAGTAATAAGCGTTGAATTAGAAAAATTAAGAATTTGTATTCCTATGAATACGCGATTTTTCCTCCGTCTAAAAATTCCCCAACGGGAACAGAAAAAGTCCAAATCCTATTCCTCTAAATCGACTTAGTACAATTTAACGAAAGAATTAATTTAATTTATTTTTCATTATTAAATCTTTTTAAAACCTCTAAGTTCGATAAATATTCAAATTTATAATCATTTATATTTTAATAATTTATTTATACGTTTTAAAAAATGCATTTAAGAAAGCTATTGGGGAATAGAAGACATCTCTGTGAGGTGTATCTGTCGGTACAATTACAAGGAATTAAATATATTAAAAACACGTTCTCTTTTGGGGAATAGAAACCTATGCGGCGGGCGCTGTGTAAATAGAAATAAATTAGTTTCTGACATATCCTATTCTTATAATTACATTTTAGGCAGATGGAAAAATCGCATATTCAAAATAATTGAATAATATTCACTTTTACGCTGAAATCTGAAAATATTAATTTTTCTCTATTAAACGCTTACTACCGGGTGGCATCAATGTCATAAACTGACATGAATTTTAACCTATCACTTCCGGTTTATCGGATATTCATTGATAATAATAACAATAACGATAATTTATTCTTTGAAAGTTCCAGCGGAATGTTCCTGGAACGTTCCTAAGTGGTGGATTTTTTACACGCTCAGGGAACGTTTCGTGCTATTAGGCAGTAATACCCACACTCACCTTACTTTCATCAAAAGTGTACTACACACTTCACGAGTTGTCAACCCGTCGATGCACACACAAATGCACACACACACATTTATATATGCAGTGAAACCTTTCAATACCGTTCCCTTCTATAGCCCTTCCAAGAATCGACGCCGCGCCACAGATAGGTGTAACAGGAGTTGAGCGGGTGCGCGAGGCCTGCGGTTGTGACTCAGGCGAGCACTCAGCCGTGAACAAACAAAAGCGGAGCAGGGTATAATGAGTTATAATATACCATATTATAATGTAGTATACACGGCACTCAAAAATCAAAAATGACATCTATTTTTACATGTCTCTTACGGGTTACGAGATAATTGTTATTAAAAATAACAATAATGAAAGGTTCCACACAGATCCCAGTGGAACGTTCCATGATAATAGGGTAGGATGTGCTATGTTAATTTTACAAGACATCTGGGGAGAAAAAAATTTTATGCAAATAAGAGTGGGGAATAACGGACTTAAAATAATATTTATTATAAGACCATACGCATGATAATCAGAAAATGAATAAAAATCCTATAAACTAAGACAGGAACAGTACTTTAAACTAACTTTATTTTTGAACATCAAAGTTGTGTATAAAATGAGAAACTGACAAATTTGGAGATAACATTTGAATAAAGAACCCATCTTTAAAAGTTCATATTCAAATATTCGTTAAATGAATAACATTTCTTTAATAAATTATTTCGTCAAATGAATGCTTTCAAAACATTTTTCGAAACTTCAGTAAAAATAAATTACGGAAATTTTGGTCAAAATCAAGTTAAGAAGAAACAAGGACTGCACCATACATTATAAAATAACGATATGCTATATTACGACAAAAAATCTTTGTATTTCTTATTTCTGTTTCATTCATTTTTGACAGAAATTTTCTTAACTGACTTTTTGCTCCGAAAATTTATTTAAGCCGATTTTTCTATCAGCCCTTCAACAAAAAGCCGTATCAAATCAAGACTAAACAAACGAAACATAGCCTATATCCATATATACTAGAATAAAGAATGTCGAAATTCGACATCGAAACAATTGAAGAGCAGGCATGATTTTAAACAAAAGTGTATATTATAGAATAAATTAACAGCAGTTATAGCTTTTTTGACTAAAACTTACTTTGCGCAGCTCAGACATTTCGTTTAACATATCTTTTAGATCAGATGAAAATTCAGTCATCCTAATTTGGTAAACTTTCAACGTCAATATAGAAAGTGGAATCTCATATCCATACAGGTAAAAACAAAAGAAAAAATATTAAGATTAAACAGGAAGAAAAAAATAACGAGTCCACAAGTCTCTTACAGTATCACCACGCTTCGAACAAATAATTCAATTTCGTTTGAAACATGAAGGTTTTTTTATACGCATTTTATACTCGTCGAATCGACTTCTGATTGGTTAACAGGTAGTTAATTTTCAAGACGAATTGAAAAGATGAAATATTTCAATAGCACATAACCTCAAATATATCAACGATTTTAAGTTAAGAATTTCATCCTCCAAATCGACAGTCTGATTGAAATAATGTTCTGAGCAGGATCTGATTAAATTTTGGTTTATTTCAATTTCAATGCCCTTTTCAAAGCTTTGCTTGCCGGCAGTGGCAGGCAGCCTGCCTGCAAAATTCCACAAGAGTTAAGGAGTAAGACGTTTCTGATTCTCCTCCTAGAGAATCTAGAATCTAGAATTGCCTTGAATCTAGAAACTGCTCAGTGATTTTCATTTTTTACTTACTTATCAGTTTCCCGCCGTAACATTTAACTGAAATTATCCAATTCTCTAGTGGTGTTCATGATCCAACAAAGCATGGTTCTGCCAGGCGCAAGTAAAAAAAAGTCAACCAATCAGATTTGCCACCCTAGGGCACCCAACCTTTCTGACATCTTGGATCGAGTACGGCAGTTGGCTTCCCCTTCCATTCGCACCAATGCAGTGAGTATGGTGGGGTGCGTTGGTTCACTCCAAGCAAAGATATTATAAACGTAGATGCGGTACGGGGCGTCGGAGTGGGGAATTATATATATAGGACATCACATTTTCTGCCCTATTGAGGTGCTGTCCTCATCGTACTACGAAGTCCAATTCTTGTTTTCTCATTCTTCGTAAAATATGACGGTAAAGCAGTAGAAAAATATTTTGAGGTTAGAAAAGTTTGACATGTATGTATCGCTGAATTTTTTCAGATCTGAAGCTTGATCCAGGTTTTCGGTAGTCTTTTAATTATAAAAAAAAATGTTCTCGAAAAATCATATTTTTTTTTTAAAAAAGGTATTATAGAAAGACATTTCAAGATAAACAAGTGCTGAAAGCATTTTTCTTTGACAATAATTAAAACAAAATATATTTCTGGATAAGATATATTGGTTGAAAATGTATATAGTATTTTTCAAATCACTAAAGTTCTTCTGAAAAATCGAAATGTTAATTAAAAAACACGTGTTTTTATATATTAATTTGTCGGTAAAAGTTTTTGTATAATTTTAATTTTAAATTCAAACAATAATTTTTAACACTTTAAATATTAAACAAAAATTTATTTGATTACAATATTTTATTATCGTAGTTTTATAAATAATTAATATTGATTAGGAAACAATTTTATTTGGGGAGTCTTATTATTTGGGAATTTTCAAATCCGTTAATATTATAAACTTTTCAGGAATTTTATTAGTTTTGGAATTGTATTTTTTGGGACAGAGAGTTTTACCGAGCCGGGAATTTTATTTTTCGGGATATTTCAGCCGTCCCCATAGAATTACAGAAAATTTGCTCTTAATTATAATTTCAGCGCTCGATCTTGTTGTTTTTTTCCAACAGTATCATTAAAAAGAAATGTGTATGGAAATTTTTGATATCACAAAGTTAAAGATAATCTCAATTAAAAATTTAAAAATTCGCTGTACATCCAATTTTTATTCTTGGGTCTTGGCAATTTTTTTCTAATCCATTTCAGTGACTGGTAAACAGGGGTGATTTTCTCTTAGAAAATAAGTGATTAAAATTTGAAAAAATTGGGTAGGCATTTTTGACATCTAGGTATGTAAAAAAGGTAAACTGCAGAAAATTTAAAAACTAATTTAAGAATTATTTATATTCTTTTAAGATACCAATACAATTTACATAACACTAATTGTAATATTTGCAAATTTTTAGGCCTTCAGTTTAGGAACTTGAATTTTAACGTTAAAATTGCTTCATTTTCAGAATACAGCCTTATTGTTTGAATTTTCAGAATTTTTCGAAATTTTTTGAAATTGTTAAAGAAGAAAAAGTTTGAATTTAAAATTTAAAAATGCGAATATACACCATTTTCTATGTTCATTTGCAATCCAGCGAGTCACTTTCTTTCGCTTCTTTTGAAAGTCGATCCTTTGCTTTCAGTTTTCTTTTTAAACTATAACTTGAATTCAACGAATTTCAAATTAAATTGTTGCAGCTGCATTTAGATTGATTTATACAAAGGTTTTTTGTTTTATATATAAAATAATTAAAACATTTTATTGGTTTTTCACGGCTGTAATTTATAACTCTGCTATTTAGTCTCCAGAACAGCAATTTCAAAAATATTTAAAGTCTTAATAATTTAGACATTTTAAATTTTGTAGTCTTCAGAATATATTGAATAATTTCAAATTTAAAGCTATTTAAATATTTCATCTGAATTTTTGAATGGAAAGTGTTCGATAATTTTAGATTGGAACCTCTCAAATTATTTAGTTACAAATAAAAATCATACAACTTCAAGTTTTATTTATTTTTTGATAATTTGCCCCCCCCCCCCCCACAAATTATGTTTCTTTTGTAAGAAAATAACGCCTGATTTTTGTAAAAATTAACAAATATATATTAAAGGTTCACTCAAGGTCATTTTTGTTTAAAAAGCTTGTTCCTGGATAGATTAACTCTTATTGTTTCCGATTTCGTTCTGTCACTAAGAGTAATTTTCTGTGAAAAATATTGACTTACAAAGAATATCTGTCAAATAATAGAATGGATTTCTTCGCCCGAGATGCCAACGTAAATTGTACTATAGTAAAAACAAGTGGAAAAATTTAGACGAAAGCCAAATTTGATAAGGAAAACAAACCTTTGTCGACCTATAAATACTAATTTTATTCCCCGAAAGATTTTTAAAAAATCTCTTCGAAACACTTTTATTGCAAATATTTAATTGAAGAA
>NC_046658.1:35136996-35147347 GCF_010883055.1 Belonocnema kinseyi
TTAATGAAATTCGCGAAAATCATTTTTCGCATAAAACTCTTCTCATTATGGATGAGAATGTGATAAAATAATCATGGGGCCTTGAAAAAGTAGCGTTTTTCGACTCTTTACTTTTTTCCATATCAAGCTTTTTTTGCTTCAAATGTCCATTTTCGTTTGGTTTTTTGGATTTTGAAAATCCTTTGACTTTGGTAAGTTTGATTTTTTCAAAAAAAGTTGTCAGGATAAATTGTTCATATTTTTTGTACCATAAATAGCTGTCGATAAAATTGTCAAATTTTGAAAAAAGTGGTCTCAAAAATTTTGAAAAAGCTTCAACTTTTTGGATTTTCATCAAATATGGCTGTTTAACGAACTCGATCATTCTTTTTGGTCCCTCGAACAGTGTGTCAAAGCTCAATCCAATCGGACCAGTTTTTCGAAAATTACCCGGTATACACACAACAACAGCGACGACGCCGGACAAACAGACCCTGACATAAAAACTTGTTTTTCTGACTCACGGGGCCTCAAAACGTCGACATTTGATAAAATACGAAACACTTATTTTTCATAAAAAACTAATACCTTCTCATTTTTGATGAGAATGTAGAAATTATCAACAAGATCTGTAGAAAATCTTTCAAAGAATAAAATTATTGTCCCGTAAGTTACAACCGAAAAATTACAATTTCAAAAAAATGAAAGTTGTTTTAAATATTAAGCTAGACTCGCGACCGGGAGAAATCAGAAAATGAAAGTAAATTTGAAAATTGAACTGCAGTTCGATTATTAAAAATTAAACAGTGATTGATTTGACAGGGTGATTCTAGATCTGTTCAAAATGATATAATTTACATATTTTAATGTAAAAATTTGAACTAATTTAATTGCAAAGCCATAGTAGTGACACAAGTGTAAAGTTCGAATTAATGGCTTCTTAAATGAACGCCTTTATTCAATTTCAAAATCTTTTTGAAGTATTATTTTAGTATAAAATATTCCATTTTTAATCTATTTGGTTTGGAAATAAAAAAAAAACAATTTTCAATAGTAAACAGTTTGAAAATGAATTGTCACAATTTCAGAGTGACAAATTTAAACTTGGAATGTTACGATTATAATTGTTTAATTTTTTTATTTGTATTTCGTAGGTAAAAGTATTTCATTTTGATTCTTAATGAACATTTAAATAAGTATTAATTTAGAAAAAATCAAATAAGATGGAGGTTTTTGAATGTTACAAAGAAAAGAACAAAATTTGGAGCTCCTCAAGAATTTTGAAATACTAGGAAAACAATCAAAATCTCTGGGTAGATTTAAAATGATTTTTTATTTTGAAAAACTACATAACTCAAAGAGAATGTTTAAAAATATTTCAAAACATTTCAAAAGATTTAAAATATTAGAAAAAATCTAGAAGCTCTTAAAACAATTTTGTGTGCAGGATTTTACAAAAATGTTAGGAAAAATGGGAATCAGTCTAAAAGACATTTAAAAGTTCCGAAAAATGTTTCAAATAATTTTAAAAGGTTTGAAATAATTTAAAAGAGAACAGATACTTTTGATGATTTTGAAATGTTTTCAAATGTTGACTTTTTATTTTGAAAAATTACACAAGTCTTAGAGGAGGTATAAAAATATGGGACCACTGACAAAAATTCAGAAAGGGATGAATGAAAAATTCCAAAAAAGGAAATCTCCGGCATCTGAATAATAATATTATAAAAATTGTATTAAAAAATACATTAAAAAACACGTGTGCTTTGAAAGAAAAAAATGTTCTGCCTAAATTTTCTTCGTACCTACATAATAACATTTTTGAAAAAAACTTTGCATGATTCAATCCAACAACTATTTATATCAAAATTTATTTATTTTTTTTATTAATAAAAAATTCGATTTTTCAGAACTTTTTTATGTTTTTTTCAAATACTATGCACATTTTCAAACAAATTTTTCATCCAGAAATATATATTCGATTATTCTACTTTCAATAAATAAATAATATTTAATAAACAATTTTTTAAATTGTTTAAATTCAGGAATTTTCTAGTTCGTATATTTTATGATTCAGGCATTTTCTTTGGGGATTTTTAAAATTCGGTAATATCTTATTGTCTGGAATTTTATGGATTTTATTTTTCGTGAATTTTCCAATTCGACTTTTATATTTCGGGACTTTTATAATTTCTGGAATTTTATGATTGGTTATTTTTCAATGTACGAATTTTACAGTGTCAGGAATTTTATTTTTCGGGATTTTTCAGTCGCTTTTTCCGAAAAATAAAATGCCCACATCACTATAAAAATTCCGAAATTATAACATTGCAATGTTATAATTTCGGAATTTTTACAGTCATGTGGGAATTTTATTTTTAATTTTCCAATTCGGGACTTTTATATTTCGACAATGCATTGTCGAAATATAAAAGTCCCGAATTGGAAAATTCTCGGCAATTTACAATCTTACCGAATTTAAGAATTGCCGACAGAAAATTTCCGAATTATGCAATATCTGGGCTAGACAACTCTCTAATTTGAACAATTAAAAAATAGTTAGTTAAAAAAGTTTTTTTCAATTGAGTAATAAAATATTTTTACCGAGGAAAAAACTTTTTTAATATTTAAAGTTTCTAAAAATTATGGTTTGAATTAAAAATAACAATAATTGAACAAATGTATTTTTGGATAAAAAAAGTTGTTTGAAAATGTACATTTTATTTTTGTACATTACAGAAAACGCTCTCAAAAAGAAAATTATTATTTAAAAAAATAAAAATAAAAGTCGCGTTAAATCAGTCTGCATTGAATCCTGCAAAGTTTGTTTCATTTGAAGCTCACGTTTTTTAAATTTATGTTGTTATCACATTTTTATACAATTATTGTTATTTTAAATTAAAACAATAATTTAAAAAAATTAAACATTAAACCAAATTTATATAATAAAAATATTTGATTATTGTATTTTTAATAAATAAATAATATTGACCACATAACTGTTTTCTCAATTTCTGCAATTCGGGAATTTCCTAGTTTGTATATTTCATCATCAGACAGCATTCGGCCTGGAGTTTTATTATTCGGGAATTTTCAAATTCGATAATATTGTAAACTGTCCGAAATTTCATTATTCTAGAATTTTTTAATTCAGGACTTTCAGGTTTCAGCATTTTGTTATTTCGGGAAGTTTACAGTGTCGAAAATATTGCAAAAATTTAAAAAGATTTATAAAATTGTAAAAAGAGCTGGAAGATTTTGAGGCATTTAAAACTCCTGAAAAACTTAAATAATAATTTGAATTATATATATATATATTTCGAGTCAGCTGTATCAATTATAATAATTTAAAGTTTATTTTAAAATATATTTGATGGAATATGATATTTTTTATGAATGTGCCAGTGAAATTCTGTTCGTCTAATTTTGTTTGCCAATGAGAAACGTAATCTGGCTTGGAACTGTCGTCTTAACATCTAAAAACCGTAAGAACAATTTGCCTATCACTTGGAATTATACTTATACTTTTATAAAAACGTTAGAATATATAATAATTATGAAATTGGAAAATACATACGAGAACTTGATTAGACGATTAGTCTAAAAAAGTCCTTAGAAATTGCAGACCACCAAAATAAAAATAAAAACTAAATAATATTAAAGAACTATATATAGACAATATATAGAATGAAAATTATAATTAATAATGTTAGAATTAGTGGAAAATATATGAAACCGTAATATAAATCACTCATCGACTTATATTTGTGGTATTTATTAAAAAAACAACCAAGTTTTGCAAAGTTATAAATGTAAAAATGTTTTAATTGGCAAATTACTTTCAATCCAAATGGTTCTTGTTCAAGCTAAGTTTACCATCAGTGCGCCTCAAAGGTGTGCCGAGAGTTGCTTACAGCGCTCCAAGTGGCTCTTGGCAAACTATATCGATGCGTGTTTTCTACGGGGAACGGTGGGTAGAGGGGAAGTGACTTTTTTCGCCGGACGCGCCGTCTATATTTATGGCGGGCAACTAAGTCCGCACCGCATCTACATTTATAATATCTTTGCTCCAAGTCACTCCAAATCGATACTCAAATTTTGAGTATCGAATTGGCGGGACCATGGTTTGTTGGATCATGAGTGGTGTTAGAACGCGGATATCTCTGGTATGCGCAGTACGCTGGGGGCGGTACCTATTTCAGTAGCGAATAGGAAGTTGGCGGTAACTTTGAAATGCGGATATAAGCACTTTATTATTTTTCAGCAGAATTCAAATTCAAATTAATTTTTCGTGGCTGGAAAATTTTAGGTATTACTCAGGGTTTAAATAATAATATATAATTGTTCTAAAATAACATCTGAAATGAAAAATTTGACTTGATTTATTTTTTATTCTTACCGTCAACCAATTTTCTCTGATGCATCTATTATTTTCGTCTTTCACTCTTGTAGCACTTTCAACAGAAACCGATATAGCAAATACATGGTCTAGCCACTTAAGGGCCCTGTTTCGTTCAAGTAACGCAACCGCTTAATTCCACCATTTTGTTAGTTTCTCCGCGCAGTTTGAGTTTGACGCGTAAGACTGTAGGGCGAACTGTTATAGGAAAATCAATTAAGACACGTCGTTTAAATTACTTGAAATAATTCCAAGCTTGTCATTAATTTTGAATCTTCTCAAAACTTCGACATATCTCTTAAAATTACTAAAATTTTGTGTACAAATAATAAGTGTTCAGTTGTTATTTATGCGTGAAAATTTAATAATTTCACTTATAAATTAAACACTTTTTAAGTACAACAATTAAAATTGTAACGCTTAAAAATCAAAAGTTCTTTGAATATCTAAAGATTCAAAGCTTTCTATGTAAAACAATTCAGTTTCAAATTGATTTCTTTTCAATATTTGGTTTAAATTTACTCGCCTTAAATGAACAGTGAAACATTGCTGAGTATTAAATACTTATTCTTTTTCTACATTAAGAAATTTCAAATTAAATGGGTTAAAAATTAAATAATTTAGACTCGCAATATTATTAATTTAATAAAAACATTTAATTATGACTATATTATTATGGATTTATTTTTAAGTTGAAAATAGTCAAACGCACGTTTACATTTTTTAATGGCTGAAAACATTAATAGATTAATATCTTAATAAATTTATTTATTAAATTTAATATAAAAAAATATATAAAGGAATGCCTGAAACTGTAAATGAAAAATATATTATTGATAAATCATGAGTACAGATCCATTTTTAAAATAATTTATTTATTTAATATTTACAGTTAATAAAATAAAACTGTTTTTTATTAAAAATTTTCAGCTTCAAATACTTTTAATTTTTAATTGTTTAAATCCTCAAAACTGCACTTTAATTATTTTTTAAACTGTTAAAATATAGCTTGGGCAGATTTTTCTTCTGAAAATTCGTAACATTTTCGGTTTCCCAGTAAAACTGCATTTTAAAATTCTTCAATTAAAATATATGCTGAAAAATAAACAAATCTAACTGGAAAATTTTTAAAGTAACAGATTTTCGAATTAAGCATTCTAAACTAAATGGTAGAATAATCTATAAAAATCACAATTTAGGAAAGAAAACGGTTGAAATGAAAGTTGGACAACATTTTTATTATACAAATTTTGTAACATTCGCGGTCAAAAAATAAATTCACTATAATTTCCCGGTTTTCCAGGTTTCCCGGTCCAGTGGCCAACCTGCAGTTGGAAGTTATGAAACACATAACCTAAAATTCTAGTTAATCCGTATTTTCCTTTAACGATATTCAACATTATTACAATACATTTTATAAGGATTCAAATATTTATACAACTGAAAAGTATAAGAAATTTTTATTCTTACATTTTGCATTTTAAAATCCCTTACGTTTGCCGCCTTTCTTATCCAAGATGGAGAAATTAAGCATGCATGACTTTTGTCATTTGAAGTGAACTAATTTTGCTTATATAGCTAGAAGCCTCATTACACTCTTAACATTGATATTCCTCATCAGTTTATTTCTGAATATTGTTTAAATATAGTATATTTGATTTCCAGGCGTGCTTCGATAGTGTCTGCACAATCATGATAAACCTAACCTCGAAATGTTGTGATAACGTGAATTTTAATTATGTTTTGATGAAATAATAAAACGCTTTGTGGCTCGCTGTTTTTTCATTGTCTGCATAAGCTCTGTTAAATTGACAAAATGTACAAGCACGGACATCTACTGTTACTAACCTTGTCGAAAAAGGTTCGCAGTGGTGTTATGTTGAGTACTACCGGAGCCGGATTTCTCAACAATAATTTTGTGATGCCTGCCCTTTCAGTCTCGAAAATTTCATTATCTGCTTTAACTTGTCGCATTGCAAAGCGTAATTATAGCGCCGAGTTGGAAGATTCAGACTCAGATTGTGAATCCTATTCGGGAAATTATTTAAACAAGCCTAATCCTAGTGTTGAGGTCCAGAAAAAAATACAACAAGAAGCTCAAGAAAGGTTGGATGATTTGTTAAAAAATGATCCAGATTTAAATAAGTTTTACAAAATTCTAGAGCTGGAAATTGAAGTATTACGCCAAAGTGGTACAAAAGTTCCAAGTACGATAAAGGCCACAGAATGGTTGCACCTCATCAAAACAAAGACTCAAAGTTCAAGGAGGTTAGTACTTTTTTTTATTTACATCTACTCTTTTAGTTTAATAAAATTGATGTCGGCAGTCATTCAAAGACTGTTTTTTGTCTATTCTGAAAAAAAACGTGTACGTATAATTCGTCAGACTAGAATTTTCGTATGGGAACATTTATTTAATGACGACTGCTCCAGTTTCTGACTTCCCGGTATTTGTATTTAAAAATTTTAAGAAGATATATATTTGTTATGTGAAAAGGAGTTTACGAAAACCCTTTCAGATTGCCTAATTAATGGTACCCGGGGCATAATTATTTTGACCTAACTTATATCTCTAAAGAATATAAGGGTTCAGTTCGTCGTAGAAGTGGGACAAAATCCATTTTGGGTAATTGAAAAAAAATTTTTTTAATTAAAGATAAAAAAGTTATGCAACTCTATGTGTGTCAATACTTTCGTTTTTGGGGGCGCGTCGTTCTTTGATAAGGGGTTTTATTGCAGACGGTTGTTTTTTAAGGTCTCCTTTCACGATTCAATCGAGCTGAGTAATACCACAAAAGCTACATTTTGTCACTTACGCCCTCATGCATGGGGCACCTGCAATTAACTAAATTTATTGCAGGAGATTTCTGGAATTTATTTGGATAAATGAAATGAAAAGAAAGAGCGGGAAGATGAAAAGACAAGCAGCTGTGTTGTTAAAGAAATCCTTGGAAGAAAAAGATGCAGAGGAGAATGAATTGGATTACGGTTTGAGAAATAATACGATGTTCATTCGTATTTATAAGAGCGTAATGAGTCAAGTCTTGAACCAAAAATTAATTACCGCTATGATGTTTGGAGAGAAATTAGTAATTGACTGCGGTTTTGAGTCACACATGACTTATAGAGAAATATCTAGTTGCGCGAAACAGCTGATGTTTTCGTTTGTAGCAAATCGGGCAGCTAAGTTCCCCTTTGACATGCATTTATGCAACTTGGATCCAAAAGGTGAACTGAAACGAAGACTTTTAAGCTTTTTTCCAACTATGGACGATCCTGCTTATCCACTAAATACTACTTCAAAATCTTATCTCGAAATTTTTCCTAAGGAGAATTTGGTGTACTTAACTCCTCATACAAGTCATGTTATGCAGAAGTATAATCCAGATGATATATACATCATTGGGGGGATCGTTGACAAGGTGAGTGACATCTTTAAATAATATATTTTTTTATCTTTTAAACACAATTTTATCCCAAAAAGTATTCATAATGAACTTTTATGATTTTATGCGAAAGATTTTGACAATCTTTTTACTCAAATGACACGCTGTCAATCGGACAGGAAAACGCGAAATTTGTGTCAGGAATTGAAATTTTCTAAGTTAATACGATTTTAATTTGAAGTTTACTTATTCATCCTTCGAAATTAAAATTGTGCAACTTTTTAAACGCTTTCAAACCAATCTGTAACTGTTATCGCTTCAATTTCAAATTTTCCTCATTTTTTGGGTTTCAATCTAAAGAGTGTAAACTTTACATAAACATGCATGCAATTTACAATTAATGGTTTTTAATCGTTTCAGTGTTAATTTTTTAAATTTTTTATCGTTTAAAAGGTTTTTGTATTACTATGCGTTATTCAACATTATTAAAAAAGCAGATATTTCTGGAATTGAACAATTGAAATGATAGCGTTCAAACTGAACAGGACGCAACACCAAATATACACGCTTTTGGGTTTCGGCCCCATTGGTTCATTATTGGATATATTTTAGTTACAGCGATTCCGTTTAAAGTTTTTCCCTACAAAAACATGTGAAAAATGATCAGTGTTTGTGCTACACTGTTTTCAGTGTATCAATTCACAATACATTGTTCCAACAGAAGCAAGCGGTGTACGGAGTTAAGAAGTAAAAACGTTTTGAAATTATTTTTCAATGACAAAATCAATCAAGCTCCTCCTATAGAAACTAGCATTTGTATTTAGCGCGTCGCATACAGTTTGGGAGCTTAGCACTCACTACAAATGTTTTAAAACTACAAAATAACGCAATTAATCACAGAATAAGAGTTTTGAGATTTTAAGTAGATTCTGTTGATTAAATATGATGTTTAGAATAACTTGCATCAATTGGTTTTCATGCGAAATAGCTTCTAATATGTTTTTTAGAACCTCGAAAATAGAAGTTCGCAGAAGTGATTGTCTGCTGATGTTCTGTTGAAGAATCGGTCTCTTGTTAATAACAAAAGGTAATTTTCATCTTTTGTTTATTAAAAAGAATGTAAAGAAAAATGTAGGTCGAATATTTTGTATTCCTAATCGGTCATTACATTTTTTAACTTCTCGAAAATAAAACGATGTTGACGTTGACTACTAATTCAAAGCAATTGGTATAAATTGTGCCAAATATCCTTCCTTCGAAAAGTCATGCAAAGTAATACAATCCATTCATCATAACTAATAATGAGTAAGTTTTTCTTTATATTTTTAAAATAAATAAATAATGAAAATCAACATTTTAAAATAACAATAGTTAGCATTATTATATATTATATATATTTATATATTTCATGTCACTTTTAATAATAAAAGCCAGAAGACCCTGTCTGTCGTGACTCCTATCTTCAAGAAATTAATATGACATTTGCTGACTTTTATGTTAATACACTGGCAATTATAAATTAAAATTGTTTAAGTTTTGTGTTTTGTTTATTTATGAGAATATAATTGAGAACAACGTTATGGAATTATCTGCATTATCTGCTGATGCTCTGCTAAAGATGCAGGCTTTTATTAATCTAAAAAATTAATTCTGCGATTTATTTTATTGAATAAGAAATATAAAAATACCGGATATAGATTCGGATATAGATTCTTCTAGAGATAGATATAACTTTTGAAACAATAATTTGATTTTAATCTTTTTATTATCTTAGAGAATATAAATAAAGCTTGGGCTCATTGTTTATGAGAAATGGATTTTAATATTTATTTTACTTTACAAAAGATCTACTAAAAAATATACAAATAAAATCCTAGGCTCTTAAATACTTATTTGAAATTATTTTTATTATTATTTAAAACTTTTCGAAGATAGAACTTCGCGAAAGGCAGTTTCCGATAGGGTTCGAGTGGAGTTCGGCTGGAAATGCTAGCTATTATAATTGAAAAATGTTGAATGGAATTTAATATTTTTTTAAATGGGGTCGTTGCATTAATTTCAGATGACATATTTTTTAAATACTGCATACCATTATGAAAAAAGCTTAGTGCACTCAAAATTATGCGAATGTTGGTTCTCGCGCTTCGCGCTCGATAATGCATGTACCTCGCGCTACGCGCTCGATTTTTCTGCATAGACTTTTTAAAACGAAAGGTGAAATTATCGATAACAGTAATTTGGTGATTTGGAAATATCTTTTGTTAAAGCTCCTTCGGCTTTAACAAAAACATTCTCATCACGTATCTCGTGCTTTGCACTCGAGACTATCCCTGCCATTTTATATCATACCCATAAATGTATATTATTATAATTCATAACTTACATTGGTATTAAAACAAACATAGTTTCATTGTCTTGTTTTAAAAAATGCGAATTCTTTGAACAAAAAATTCATTTTTAAATATTTTATTGCAACCTTTGTCCTTTTTCTATAAACTTAATTTGCTCATTTTCTTTTTTTTATGATTTAAACTTTACACATACGGTCTACTGTGCAGCCTTACCCTTTTTTAACTTCTAAATTATA
>NC_046658.1:35147447-35152854 GCF_010883055.1 Belonocnema kinseyi
AAAATGCATTATTATATTTGAGAATATTTGAAATACTGTGAAAATGTTGCACGAAAAATTTAACTTTTGGATTTTCTATTATTTTTTATGCTGTCAAAATTTAATATGAACAACCGTGCAGAGAATTCTTGAATTTTGAAAACATGGTCTCAAATATATTCAATAGGCGCTCACTTTTTGAATTTGTATCCAAAATGGCTGGCTAACGAACTTGACCTTTAGTTTAGGGCACTAAAAGAGTGTAGCAAAAGCTAATCTAATAGATTAATTTTTTCAAAAGTATCGTGCATACAGAAAAACAGACATACATACAGACATAACGAGAGACAGATAGAAATATAGATAGACACATTCATAAAAACCTGTTTTTTGGATTCAGGTCTCAAAACGTGGACCTTTTGACAAAAACAAGGGGGGTCAAATTTTATACAAATCTAATACCTTGTCTGATGAGAATGTTAAAATGATTTATCATGAATAATTTTTTGATATTTCTGTTTTTAGTTTTAATCATAAAAAATAGCATCAAAAACATGAAAAGTTAAATTTTTTGAAATCCCACACGAGACGAAAAAGCAATTAAAAGACAAAAGCTGTGATAAGAATGGGCCCACGCAGCGGGCACATTTTTTTACTGTTAATGACGTTTTTCACGATTAAAGCCGAAACTACGCATTCTATCAAAAAGTGATTGATAACAAATTTGTAGACTTTTTTTAAATGCACAATCTTTTTGTATTAATCGTTTACCGTATTTTGCACAGTTTGGCCGAAAAATGTAATTTTTAGATTTTTCATTATTTTGTATGCTGTCCAAATTTAAATTTTTGATTTTTCCAGAAAATTCAAAAAGTTGTTTTGATAATCTTGTAGGGCATTCAAAGAGCAAAATTTTTCTTCTCTTGACTTTTTTTTCATATCGTGCGTTATTTGGCTTGAAATGTTGATTTTCGTGTGTTTTTTGGAATTTTGTGAATGCTATAACTCTGGTAATTTTTGATATTATGAAAAAAGTCATTAGGATAAATTGTTCGAATTTTTGAATACTATGAATAACCGTACCGAGAATTTTTGCATTTTTGAAAAAGTGGTCTCAAAAATATTCAAAATGTGCCCACTTTTTGAATTTTTATCCAAAATGGCTGACTAATGAACTTGACCTTTAGTTTAGGACACTTAACGAGTGTACCAAAGGCCAATCTAATAGATTAATTTTTTCAAAAGTATTGATGTCATTCAAGTTTGTGAGAGTGAGATGTTTCCAAGAATAACTTCAAATTTTTGTCAACCACATGTCGGAAACATGAGATAATTCTTCTCCCTCGAACCTTTTAGTGTCCGTTTAATTTGAGTGCAAAAAAAAAGTTGAAAATATACAAACAAATCCCATTTCAAACTTTAGTGTTCTTTTAATTTGAGTGCAAAAAAATATATTTGAAAATATACTCAGCGAAAAAAAGTTAACTATTATCGGCGAGATAATTCGAGTCCTCTGGCTTTGACGTTGAATAAGCGCGTGAAGAAAAAATGATAGGTTAATGAAAGTGGTATCATTTTAAAGGTGCAAATGTTGTGCATTAATGAGCCGAAAAGTAATATTCAAAAAATTATTTGTAGCTTACAGATCTGAAAATGCGATGAAAAGTGAGGAAATTTGATTTTTGTGAATAAATATGCGACCGCACTATCTTCAGTTCTAATGAAGATAATGAAGTGATTTAAATTGGGGGTAGTTGAACTATCTGTAATATTTTACAATTTGAAGGAAGTATGAGCTTCTTGTTGTTTTCGTACAAATTGCGATATTTGAAGTCAGTTTTTTATGTCGGAAAACAAGTGCGAGAGCCCAGCGTGGTGCCGTTTTTTCAGGGGATCGTCCTCGGTTTTCCTCAATACAGGGAAAGGGTTTGAAGGCCAGAGTGAGGCTTGAAGGCGCAAGTTGGATAGGTCGGGCTGATGTAATTCGGCAAGTGAACAACACTATATATTTAGAATAAAACTCAAATTCAGTAATGAGGTATTTTCACTTTTACTACCAGCTAACTTCGCTTCGTTGAGTGCTGGAGGAAAAAATGTACCAAACGCATGGGATTTGGTCCATTTTGCCCTATTTTTTATTAATATCTTCGTAAAAACTAGTTTATTTCTGTGTAAGTGTATTTGGAAATAAGGTTTTATTTTGTAAGAAATATTTATTGATATAATAAAACGATAATAATTATTATTCATTACGAAGATATTAAGAAAAATAAAGATTGATACCTTGCATTTGGTCCATTCTTTTCCTCTCAGCTTTATTTTCGTCAGTATTGAATTCTTCTCGCTTATTGAATTCTAGCAATTGAGATCTGTTTCACGAAATTTTTCCAGGTCTGCTTGGTTTTTCTCTTGCTTTTTTGGTGCCATAAACGGCATGAACACCCAATGCGCTTTCAATTTCGTTCGCTCTCCGCCTGCGCGCTCCATTTTTTAATTTCTTTTTATCCTTTGGTCCATAAACTTCTCTTAAAGTAGTCCGGCTGCTGGAAACGCTAATCAAAGCTACAGTGGCGTAACTTCCTTCCCGCGAAACCCCGCATTGCAGGGGGGCTTCCTTCTGTGAGGGGACCTCTCACGGCCAGTGGCCAAATTATATTCTAATTTTATATTTTCTTGTGCATTTTTAAATAATTATTTATTTTGAATTATAGAAATTCAAAAGAATATATTAATCATTTTTTAAATTATTTGAATAAATCTAATATGTTTAAATAATTCTTTTACCAAAAATATTTTAAAACTGTATTTTATGAATGAAACTTAATATTCTATTATTATGAGGAGTAGTAAATTCTGCTGAAAGCTTTGTGGCAATGTTTATACAATTATTTTTTTCCTTCCAAAATTAGTTTAAATTAAGCATGAATTGCTTACGAATAAAAATGGTTTAAACATTGACACGACGTTTTTTAACCAAATTCACTACTCGAAATCATTCAAGTTTATGTTTAATTCATAATTTTTAACCTCATAGCTTGCAATAGTTTTCAGTGTAATTCAACGGATTTCAACCATTTTTAATTTTAAGAGAATACTTAAAACGATTTTAAAACATCACATAGGATTTCTAAAATGGTCAGAAAAAAATCTCGAAGATTTGAAAAAAATTTTAGGGGTAATTTGAGTTTGTTTGAAAGATATTTACGAATTTTTTTATTTCCAAATAGATAAAGGACATTTTAATACTTTTAAAGATTTATGAAAATTTATTAAATATTTACATTTTTTCCAAGGTTTAAGCGGTCCTAACAATCTTCTAAACTAATTTAAATTCTCCCTAAAATTGTGTAATCTCTTCTCAAATAAACAAATTTTATTTAAAATTGTTTAGCTTCTTCTTTTACATGTCTGAAATATTTCGAAATCTTCTCGGCTAATGAAAAAAAGTAACCTTATGGATTAATGCAGCTACAAGCAGTTTTAATTCAAAATATGTGGTGAAGTTTGAATTTATAATGATTTTCACAATGCTTTCCAATATACTAAACGAAGTAAATGTTACATCAAAATTATTTGAAGCGTAAAATATAGATTTAAGTCGTGCACTTAAAATCTCAAACACTGCAAGGAAACATTCAAAAAAGTACAGACTTGAGTATAAAAAGTGTAAGGAAGAAGCTACACAAATATCTCAAAAATGGGGTATTGAACCAGTCTTTGTAGAAAAACGGAAACCAAAGCGTAAGAAGCATTTTGATATTAGTGAAGAATTTATAAAAATCAATGTCGTTAATCGCACCTTAAGATGTCTAAGGTCTAATTAGACATTGTGAATAAATAGTTTACAGAGAAATTACAGATTCGATATTATGAGGTTTTAACAAAAGAATTCCCCTTGCAAGTCATCAACTTTATCCCATTTTTAAATAGTAACGGGTTCAATGAGACGTCAACAGTATAAGATTTGTTCCGCACTTTACTCATTAAATCCAGCTTCTTGGAAAACGATTTTTCAGAAGTAATCCCTTAAGAATTTATTTAAATCTGCATGTTACAGTATATCAATTTGCGAAAGGACGTTTAGCTAATTAAAAATGATAAAATCCCATTTACGGAATACAATGCATTAAAGTCGATTCTTAAAACTATCTCTACTAACAATCGAACTTGACGATACAAAATAATTCGATATCGAAATTGTTATTAATAAGTTTGTCACAATGAAAGCGAGACAAATTGCAATATAGCAACGGGCAGATAATTTTGTTAACAGTGCAGTACTATTTTTTAAGTCAGAACTATGCATAACTTATGGTATAAATTGTCTAAAATAAAATATAATTTGCAGTATATTTTAAGAAGAACTACGTGAGATATTTTATTTTTTTAAATGTATTTTAGCTACACTTATATGATTTTTGCTTTTTAATTTTATAAGAGGGGCCTCCAAAACATTTCTGCGGTGGGGCCTACACGGTGGTAGTTACGCCACTGCAAATTTGTGTCGATTTTTTAATGAAATTTAGAATTAAATCCAAAATTTTACCCGCATAGTAATTATCAAATTAGGTATTAAATTTGTATGCTGACTAACTTAAATCAAATCTTTTTTTAATAATTAAATATTTATTTGACTCGATTCGAGTAAAGGTCATTTTTTACGCTTAGCAGATGGCAGCATAACCCCATGTCGAGAAAGTCAGCTTAACCTGCAATATACCAGAATCAAAATCATTATTTAAAATTTCGCGCTCTAACCCATTCCTGTATTTAGTCTACGCCACACCGTTAACCTCATATTTACCTTGGTATGTTTTGCTAAAAGTGAGCACAAATAACCTGGAAGCAGTACAAATGAGCAATTATTCAAATCTCATTTCATTTCAAACCATTTTTGGAGCCCGCGAAGGGTCTGTACAAAGATATTATAAACGTAGATGCGGTACGGGGCGTCAGAGTGGGGAATTATATATATATAGGACATCACATTTTCTGGCCTATCGAGGTGCTGCCCTCACCGTACTACGAAATCGAATTCTGGTTTTCTCATTTTTCGTCAAATATGACGGTAAAGCAGTAGAAAGATGTTTTGAGGTTAGAAAGGTTGACATGTATCGCTACATATAAACACGGAACTACGGAATAAATAATAAATTGATAATGAGTAGCGCAATTTCTATATGCACAAAATTACATAATTGTAATAAATAATAGAGAAAATTAAATGATATGGTAAGAAATAAACTGAATTTTCAGAGAAAGAATCCGAAAAAGGTAATTATGTTTATACTTAATAAAATCTAAATTATTATGATTCCTTTATTAAGACTCTTTTATTGACTTTATTTATTCCTTTGTTATTTTCATGTTTCTACTAATGACAAATATGATTTTTTAAATTATAATGTTTTATACTTTAAAGTTTAAT
>NC_046658.1:35152954-35157061 GCF_010883055.1 Belonocnema kinseyi
CAGGCGTCATTTGAAGGATCAAGCTCGACGAAAATGGTTCACATTAGTGAATACTAATGCCATCTCTTAGAATTTCCAGGTACTTATCAGACTGCCTAGTAGCATCTACCACTAGCTAACTTCTTCCGTAGAAGTCGCAGAGTTTGCCGGCATCAAGTTGTATGGAGAAAGGCAGCAACTACTACTACTAAAACCCATGATAATTTCACTGTCTAGTTTTGTCCGTAAAAACGCTTTAGAATTTCGGCAGCACCTGCATTTTTCATATTAACCACTTTTGTGAATCATTTCTTCATACGTAGGTAGATGGTATCGAAATTACACAATATCAGTCCAAAAACTATTGAAATATCTATTAAATTAAACGGAATAGGAAAAACCAGATAAAAAAGTTTTCGTAGATTTAATCCGTTTACTACTCTGAAAATCTATGTGACGTCATATTCGTGCGATAAGCCTAAATTGAAGGCAAAATTTCTATTTTATAAAAAATATAACAAAACAACGTCAAATTTCGATTTTTTCGAAAAATTGGAATAACTCTGGAATTATTTACCTGTTTAAAGTTCTAGTGCCCATTTTAAAGGCGAGTGTCCGTAGATTTTTTTTTAATTTCTCAATTACTTTTAGAATCCCCCCCCCCCCCGCAGATTCTGCCCTAGGGTCAAATTTGGTGCAAAAAAAGACGAAAAAGTTTTAAAATATGCAAATACTTATAAGCGTATCTTAAAAATCTTTATTTTTTATTAGACTAGATTTCATTAATAATGATCAAAATATTATTAATTTGCGTTTTTAAAATCATTTGGTGAGTAGAGCCATTATTTGAAATTTTGCCACTTTTTTGCACAAGGTTCGACCCTTGAATGGAATGTAGGAAAATAAATCTAAAAATATCTTAACATCCAGTGAAATATAAATAAAATGAAATGAGATAAGAAACTGTCAAAAATGTTAATTTTTTCCAGACTTATTCGAATTCTTCGAAACCATCCAAATTTGACGTTTTTTGTATTTTTTTAATTAAATTGACATGTTTCCTTTAACTTGAGCATATTAGACACAGACATTTATTATCTTTAATGCGATTAAGAAGATAAATTTTTCGAAATTATATGGTGTAAGCTTGAACTTATATTTCAAATAGAAAGTCACAATAGTTGAACAATTTTTTAAAGCAGCGCATGATTAAAATGCATTGCTAAAGGCACCCCCCCCCCCCCACCACCAAATGTACACGTTTTGAGTTTCAGCAGTATTGGTTAATTTTTTATTTATTTTAGTTGAAGCAATTCTGAATCAAGTTTTCCTCTATCAAATATTAAAAAAAGAAATGGACAGCTTTTAGGTTAACGTTTTAGGTAAGCGTTTTTGGATGTCACAATTCACAATACTTTGTTCCAACAGAATCAAACGTTGCATAGTGGTTGAAGACTTTTTGAAAGTATTTTTCAATAATAAAATTAATCAAGCTCATTATCTAGAAGCTTATAATTCATGTTTAGCGCTTCTAGAGATGTTTTTCAATTGGAACTGCGGCATCGTAGAAGGGGATACAAAATATTTCTTGAGGAGTCGGGACGCCCCCGGACGTCATTCAATTAAATAAATCGTAATAAATCGCAGAATAAGATTTTAGAGAATTTTTACTTTAAGGCCATGTGACGAGTGGGACACGTGACCAGATTCCTACCTTACCGCTTTTTTTTATTTCCCAATTTATTTTCACACGAAGCGCCACATCGAGTTGAAAATTTAGGATAATAAATAAGAAGCACTAAGAAAGGTGGGTGTGGTCCTAAATTTTAATAATTATGGAAAAAGCAAACCAAATTATTTACAACACAATGAAAATTTAATGCCGCATCCTTGTCTCTCCATAAAAAAAGTTTTAGTTTTTTTATTTCTCAAATTATTTACGAAAAACTGTTTTTTTTCTCCGAATAAAATTGTTTTTCATTTTTTCACTTCAACTCGCAACGAAATGGGAAGTTTTTAGTATTTTGTAATAGAACTGATCTGAAATATGCATTATGATGTTCTGCGACGAATGTTTCGGGAGTCGAGCGAATTTTTCTGCAAGTGAAAACTGTCAGTGAAAAAGTTGTTCAGGGAGGTTCAAAGAAGTTTTCTGGAAAATTTTAGCTCAATCGGAATAGTACTTAACAAACTGTTAGTACAGTCAGCCGAATTTTTGTAATTCAAAATACGAGAAATATGGAAAATCATGTTTTATAATAAATAGTTATTTTTCTCTGATGAAAATATTGAAATGTTGCCATTTCCAGAAACATGAACTTCATAAAAGTACTAAAAATAAACAATCTCTCTGCATTTCTTTTTTTTTTTGTATTTGGCGTGTCCTTCGTCTGACTTGTACCTAACGCTATCAGGATTAGGTACAAGTGTGTCTGACATTTAGCCGAATTTTTGTAATTAAAAATACAGTGAATATAAAAATTATTGTTTATTAAGTATACAAAATTGATTTTCAATGTATAAATTGATATTTTGGTGCTAAAGATAATAATTATGTTACATATCTCCGTATTAAAAAATAATTAAATCTACTTTATTCTTCGTCCGATGAGATAATTGAATCGACAACTGATTTATATATTTTAATTTTTTTTCCAGATATTTTTGAAGAGTATTAAACAATAATCAATTGATTAATTTATTATTAAATACCGCATTTCTGCTACATTTAGGAACATTTCTTTCCCAAAAACTTCCATGCTTCTTTCGTTTGTTACCATTAATAGGTTTTAAATTATTTTCCATTTTGTAATTGGAAAACTGCACTGTATTTATATTATAGAATTTTGTATAGCTATTAGGATAATTGAATCGAACAACTTTTATATATCACATATTTTAACGATGTGCTCTGATAATCGGAACAGACTTAACTAAACATATATATTTTATTTTTGGTACAGAAACAACCTAGAAGCCTATGTAAGTATATTGACAAATAGAGGTCAGACGAAGGACACGCAAAATACAAAAAAAAGAAACGTAGAGAGATTGTTTATTTTTAGTACTTTTATGAGGTTCATGTTTCTGGAAATGGCAACATTTAAATATTTTCATCAGAGAAAAAGAACTATTTATTATAGAACATGATTTTCCATATTTCTCGTATTTTTAATTACAAAAAATTCGGCCGGGCCGTAGTCTACGCGGGAGAAAATTCATTGCGTCAGAAAATTGAAACATTAACAGTTTGTTAAGTACTATTTGGATTGAGCTAAAATTTTCCAGAAAACTTCCTTGAACCTTCCTGAACAACTTTTTCACTGACACTTTTCGCTTGCTCAAAATTCGCTCGACTCCCGAAACGTTGGAAGTTGTTTGTGCACAAATTACGCACCGTCTCGGAAAGAGATTATTAACAATTTTTTAAATAAATATTTTGAACTTTCGCTGACGCCATTCTTCATAGAACATAATAATGCATATTTCTGATCAGTTTTATTACAAAATATAAAAAACTTCCCATTTCGTTGCGAGTTGAAGTGAAAAAATGCAAAATATTTTATGCAGAGGAAAAAAAAGTTCTTCGTAAATAATTCGAAAAATACAATAGCTACAACTTTTTTTATGAGGAGAAAAATATGCAGCATTACATTTTTATTGTGGATATACATCTTAAAAATAAAAGCTCGAGACTTTATTTTCAAGTGCTCAGGGGCCTCCCCACTCCAGGAAAATAATTCTATATCTCTTTTTTGCATCCGGAGCCTCAATTATACAAATTTTGGACCGAACCCACCATTCTTAGTGCTTCTTGTTTATTATCTCAAATTTTCAGCTCGATGTTACGCTTCGTGTAAATATAAGTTAGGAAAATAATAAGTGTCAGTAAGGTAGGATTCTGGTGACGTGACCCACACGTCACATAGCCTTAAGTATTAATTATAATACTCAAGTGAAAAATTCTCAAATTCAAATTTAAATTATGACTGTTTAAAGTTGTGCCAAGAAACATGGAATCTTATACAGACCAAAGATATTATAAACGTAGATGCGGTGCGGGCTTAGTTGCCCGCCATAAATGTAGACGGCGCGTCCGGCGAAAAAAGTCACTTCCCCTCTACCCAC
>NC_046658.1:35157161-35175300 GCF_010883055.1 Belonocnema kinseyi
CCACTACTACACTCCTGAGTCAACGCAACAGGCAAAACAGTGGGTTCCACCGGGCCAAAGTGCTCCGAAGCGTCCAAAAACGCAACAATGGGTCGGAAAGGCCTCTGTATTTTGGGATGCACATGGCATAATATTCGTGGACCATCTTGAAAAAGGTAAAACCATAACCGGACCATACTATTCATCATTATTGGACCGATTGAAAATCGAAATCGCCAAAAAACGACCGCATTTGAAGAAAACACCGCTTCATCATCACGACAATGACTACTTTTCGGACAGTATCAAAAAGTTAGAAAATCGTTGGACTCGCTGTATCGACCTAAAAGGAGAGTATGTTGAAAAATAAAACCGACTTTGGCCAAAAAAACGTCTCCGTGTTTCATTTTTCAGGGACTTATCAGACTGCCTAGTATCTCCTGGCGTAGAAGTTGACCTAGAATTCAGGCGCTAGACTCCCAGCTTGTGTAGTTACTTCCGATTTTTTGCAGATACAGCCCATTCCCATAGAAATATTTGTTGACACTTGTAGTTGCTACCTTTTCGTGTGATGGGGTAATAATTAATTTTAATAATATTAACAATTTAAGAAAAAGCTTTCGATGATGTAAAAAACTCATATTTCGATTTTTTGCAGTTATTACCTTTTTCGTAGAACAGCAGCGTACTGCCGTCCTGATTAAAAAGTATGGCCTCTACATCTATTCCATATTTCAGGGACCACAGTCTTTCCCATATTCCCCCTTTCAAAGTATTCGTTGTTCCCTAATTCTCAAAAAACGTCCCCCTTTTTCCTCTTTCTCTTTAATTTTCAAAATACAATATGAATTTAAATTAGTCGGAAAATTCTTTAAAATTATTAAATGTGCGTATTATTTATTAGAATTGATTTTAATTTTCTTTTGATTAAAATATTATTCATTTTTATAATTAAAATTATAGTTTTCGTTACAGCTGTAATATAGAGCAATTTAATTTTAAGATTGAAATAAGACTTTAAATTCAAAATATTTTTTCGCCCAATTTATAGAATTTAAATATTTTTGAAATGTAAAATATTTGAGGTTCTTAAATTTGAACTATTTTTAATTTTAGTTTAAAAGATAATTATAGCAAGGACAAAATGACATCTTGACAAGAAATATTCAATTATAATTATGAGTATGACGATTTAATTAATAAAAAATGAAATTTCAAAAGCGAAAGTGTTCTTGATTATGTAGGAATGAAAGTTTAATGTTTAAGTTTAATGTTTAATCCTTGCTGATTTATACAATGGCGAAAGCGCGTTTTTAAATTAATTTTTGTTATTAATGATAAACAACAAGGAACCCACTTCATTATTACGTATATCCATCTCAAAATCTATTGAAAATCAAGAATATCTAGGAATAAACAAGCAAGCATAATAATGTTTAGAGTTTAATTAAAAAATAATTTATTTTAGGGGTGTGCTAAAAAGTTGAAACTTCGAGTCGGGTTGGTCTGGCTCTTTTCTCTAGAGTCAAGTTCGATCTACCCCACGAAGGAGCTACTCAAAACTTCAAAATTTGCATGTTTGAAAAAGTAAAAAGTGAAATAATCAATAAATGACTGTGTTTCATGGAAGTCGGTACTAGGGGGGTTTTCGAATTACTTAAGACAAATTTGAAAAAAAGATAAGAAATAGATCATTTTTTTAATCAAAAATCTTTCGACTCGAATCGATCGAGCTCAGCTCCACTCGCTCGAACTTTAAAAAAATCAAATTTATAACGGTTTACGTACAAAAGGGGGTAATCAAAATTTTATTCAACCTATCTTTTTTTGATATTTTCTAATAACAACGGATTTCCTCGATACGTAGCCATTTCAGAAACATTAAATTTGTTTAGTTATTGGACATTTATTTAACAAATTCAAGCTCGGTTCTAACTGCGGCGGTTCCGTGGTATGAAATGGGGTATCTGTATATTGGGTCTTATGTCAAATCAATATTCAGCAGATAAGTTAGCGTACGTTTGTTGTCTGCGGTCTTCATCAATTTTTCCCAATCAAAATATCAAGTTTCGAAATTCTGCCAAGAACGTCATAATTGGTAGGGTTTTCTAAATCGGATAGATAAAACTAGAAATCTGCACGAACAAAATTGGCGTAAATATGTCACGAAGTGCAAGAACCAACGATCATTGCTTACCCCATTTCGTACTTTACAAGCCTTACAGTTAGTTACGCCTCTGGCTACCTTTAAAACACTATAACTTTAGAATACTTCATTATTTTTGGCTCAAATTTTCAGACAGATCGTATAACGGGTTTCCGGAGGAATCAATTTGTGACTAACGAATACTGCAGTATTTTTTAAATGCGAACGTATTTCCGCCGCCATGTAAAATTTCATTTTTGTTGGTTACACCCTTTTGTACCTAGATCCCTCGTTTGTTGTATATCCAAATATTTTTCGTATACTTTTGCGGATGAATTTTAATGCGCACTAATTGCATTCTTGCATACTTTTGGGTTTTTCACTTGACAAGCCAAACCGCTCCTTTATTCAATTAGGTATCAGTATAGTCGTCAAAGTTTTTAGCACTGGGAGGGATTTTAAAGCAGCCCTTAATAAATTAAGGTGGTTAAAATTAAAGTGTTGTCTTTGTTTGGAATTTTTCCACTGATAACTGCTTTCTGTTTGATGAGTTATGTTTATGCAAATTATCTTTCAGCGGGATTCGAAACCATTATCAATGGCCAAAGCGAAAGAAGAAGGACTTCGAGTAGCTAAGTTTCCTCTGGATAACTATTTAGACTGGAAAGCTGGTTCTGGAAAAAATCTGAATTTAAATCACTGTGTGGAGATTCTGGTAGATTTTAAATCCACTAACGATTGGGAGCACGCTTTGAGGGTAGTACCATCTCGAAAAATTATCAGACCATACACCGAGCATGACCACACACCGAGAATTGAAAGAACTTTTCAGAATTTTGAGCCCAAGTTCCAAAGTGGTCAAGCTTCGCATATACCAGACTTAACTTACTATAGCAAAGTGAGTCAAAAGAAGCGAAACAGCTAGAGAGCAAAGAGAATATTTTATACAGATATAAATAGAATTTTTTATTGAACATGTCTTTTCAGTCGTGTATACAAAAGATTTGTGTCGTAATACCGAGAACTGTGTAAATATAGTATACAATATGAACAGTTCTTTTTTTTTAAAGAAAGTTTTTTTATTATCTGATAGAAATAAATATCATTTTCTGCTAGAAATTTCACTTATGTTTAGATTAAGTGGCGATTGATTACCCTATCTATAAAAGCGTAGAAACTCTAGTTCCCTTACTTTTAATCTCACTCTGAGAATAGTGTATGTAATGTAATGAAATATTTTGGAATTAGTCCATTTATGAAAATGAAGGTCTGTACAGTATGGCAGTCGAATATTAAGTATTTCGCAGTCCTGAGTTGCGAAACAAAAATTACGGTAAAAGTACATTTTAAGACACTATGAGTTCACACAACATGTATTCTGATCACGATTTAAAACAAACGCCTCGCACAAATTTTCAACTTTCAACACACATACCATTTTTTTGGGGGTACAAATACTTACTAATATTGGATCATGCAAGCCTCATTGGAAATTGAAGTCTTTCAGCACGCATATAAGTTAATTAAGTTAATTAAGTGAGAAAAAAGATTTAGCCAATTTTTTACTGGAGAGACCTTCTATTCTAAACGAATTTTTTCAAATAAATTATAAACTTCTTAAATTCAAAAGCTCGATATTTTTATTTACACAATACGATGCAATACGATGTGCAAAGATTATGGAATGAATTCAACATGATTTAACGAGGAAAGCTCGAAATAATATTCTGTTTTTTTTTTTTTTAAACACATTGAACATCACTATCGTTAATCACTTCACGTGCGTTTTCGATTTATAAACCTAATTTATGCTCAGACTTGTATATATTTCTAAGTTCCTTTATTCTAAGAACTAAATTGTCTTTTGCTTGTTTTATGTAAAACTATTTACACTAGCTTGAAAACTTTTCTTTATGGATACGTGAGGATAGAGTTGACGCCACTCCTGCACTTTGACATCACTGATTCCATCGCAAAAGCTGAGGTCCATCATTTTTAGGTGGGGACAACAGAGAAGAAAACGCAGAAATATATCGTGGGTAAGGGAGCGAGCTCCCATGACATCCAGCTGTTGAAGACGTTGGCACAAAAGTAACGGTTCGAGATCGCGATCAGTGAGGCCTCTCAATGCTGTCAAAAATACTTTTTCCAGATTTCGACAAGATATCAAAAGAGCTCTTAGCGAATCGCCGGCTATTCCCATTCCACTGCTGAAACAGTTATTAAAATGTAGACTTTTCAGAAATGCTAAATTACACGAAAGAACAAATAAAAAGATTAAAAGCAATGAGAGTGCCCTTTGTCTTTTTAGGAACTTTTGAAATTGTCTTAGAATACTTTCCTCGAGTTTTTGTAATTTTTTCAATTTTTTCATAATTCGCTACTTAGTTTCAATTTTAGTCACACTGAAACTTTAAACATTTTTAAAAATAAAATTAAAACTATTTAAAAATAGCGTTGAAATAATTTCAAATTAATACACTGGTAAGAAAAATTGAACAAAATGTGACCTGTGTTTATTTTAAATGGAACATGTCATTTTCCTGGTAGTTTGCTGTGGCTGAATTCAAGTCCGAGCTCCATTTTTCGCCTACACATTAGGTTTTTTAGTTTGTCTGGGTCAAACATTTATTCGAAAAATTTCAAATTGCGCTATAAGTGGATGTCGACATCTTTTTACAAAAAGCGATATATGATTTTCATTTGAAAATATAAATTCGTATAACAATTTTTTGAAATACTTCATGAAATGAAAACTAATGATTTTATTTTTGTACGTTTTGTGTTTTACTTTAGTAGAAGAACAAATTTTGATTTAAAGGGGGGGGGGGGGCATGTTCGTATTTGTAACATCATTGTGGGGCGTTCAAGACCCTTTTTCCTATTTGTCAAATAAATTTTGGTATATCCGCATGTCACGATTTGTAAGTTTTCGAACAATTGCTGACTAAAAAAAAAATATAAAATCCGAAGTGCAGCCAAAAAATAAGGACGGATTCAGATTCAGCATTAAAAAGTACTATAGATATGATAAGTATTAATAAAAATACACATGGGCACATTCTATTGACCAGTGTTATTAAAAGCTGAATAATCCCTGGCCTTTTTGAAATCCACCTGAGGTTCTAAAAGTTTAAATAAATGGAGAATTTTTTCCAATATTCTATATTTTATCTAAAAATGTTGTCCCGAACACAAATTAATGTAAAAAATAATATCTTTTCACTGTTTCTAGTTTCCAAATAAGTCAATAAACAATCCGTTCAGGACTTCAAGAAGTTCAAAATGTAATGACATGAAATTGAATTATTTTTTTTCAAAGCAATCTAGGTATTAAGCAGTTTAGAATTTTAAATCTTATCTTTAAAATAAAATTGAATTTAAAGGACTGAGCAGATTAAAAATGTTTAATTCATTGAACTTGGTTTTGAAAATTGGAAATAAACTCTAAACTGCAAATTTTATACTTGTGAAGACTGTTTCTTTATTTTAGTTTTAAAAATAATTGATATTAAGAATTAAATTAGTTTGACTAATGTGATTATTTTTCTTCTATGATATTTTTTCTTTTCCTAAAGTCCTCTAATTTATCTAAATTGGGATTATCGGTTAGTGAGGTGTAGAATATTATTGAAATTGTTGTGAGGAAAATCTTAAAAAGGCCTAGAACTTCCAATTCTTTATGCTGTAGCAACCCTCTGGTATAATAAATGTAATAAATACATTTTTTAAATAATGACCTTCACCAAATAGTAGCAAAATAGCATCTTATAATTACGATTTATAATTTTAAAAAGTGTAAAAAATATTAAGGTTGGAGTTAACTTTGTTATTTTACATCTGAGTACAAAAACAGTTGATTAAAATAATACAAGGAAGGCATAGTTTATTTAAATCCCAATATAATTGAAGAAATAAGTCTTTTAGAGATTCTAATATTTGATAAAATAGTAACAAAATAGCATTCTACAATGTGAGTTCACAATATAAAAGAAAAAACAGGATATAAAAAGTTAAAAATATACATAAAAAGTTCATATAAAAACGTGAATTCTATTTCTTAACTTCAAAGTTAATTTCATTGATGAAAATTCAGTTTTTAAATCCATAGGTTTTTATGCTAGAGGGAATCAAATTTAACATACTGAATATTGCCTGTTATTTTACATATACTTTTCTATGCGTAGGTATAACGTTTGGTGTAATTTTCATTGTTGAAAAGAAAAAATATTACAAATTGTAATTCTTTATGTGAAATGAGTACTCTGTATTCCTGAAGAAATTTAATAAATTGGTTAATATTTGAGTGTATGATTAGGCTTTGGTACAATATTTAAAAATGTTCATCCGTCTTTTCTTCGTAATTTCATGTTTTTTTGTTGTTGTAATTTCATGTAAGTAGTGCGCATTTTTCAAAGTCTACTAGTTAATCTGAGACATGATTGTACCGCATTATGTCCCTATGAATACTTTTTCCTGCCTAATGCTACGAACCCTTACACATTTTCTAGACTTCAGGACCTGCTTATTATTTTAAAACTTTCTTTTAATATTATTATATGTATTTCCTTATATACTTACCACCATCCAAAGTCGACTTCACGGAGATGAACGCAGTGAGTTAAAGCTCGAACCCCTTGAGGAGTAAGCGTTTGCGACTTCCAAAAGTCAATACTCTCCAATTTTGGACACGAATTGGCAATCTCAATTGCTACCTTATCCATGTTCAAACGATCATGCATTCCTGCTAAGTTAAGATGACGAATATTCGAATTTTTCCTCAGAATTGTACATAGATTATTAGTCTCAATATTTGTTCTATACAGTTCCAGTCTTTCAAGTACTTGCAGTCTCCCTAGTTCCGAGAATCCGCTGTTTGTGATCTCAGTGCAGTTTCTAAGACACAATTCTAGAAAAAAATTCAAAATAAACTTTCTATAATGTGGCGAATAATACTCGGCAGAGAATATGAACAGTAAAAAAATTTACAAAACAATTTCATCAACTCACCTTTAAGATTTTCACAGATTTGCGAAATTTCACGTATGACGAAGTCGTTGACAAAACGACAGCAATTGAGACGAAGGTGCATTATAAGATTTCCGCAGTTTTGCAAAAAATCTACAAAATCTTGACTACTAATCGCATCGTAATTACCACACCATGAAAGATCCAGTCGTTGTAAATACTGACATCTAGGTACTAAATTGTGTAATGCAGTTGCGTCTATACAATACCAGTACGGTTTTAGGTTCAGACTAGTGTAGAGTAAAGCATCTCGAGCTATGTTGTTAAAGTGCCTGTTCACTTTGCAACATCGACAAAGAGATCGAAGATCTAAGTTGTTCAAAATTTTCAGCAAGGTTTCATCCTAAAAAAAAAGGTCAGTTTTAAAAAAATTTACAAGCAAGCGCATTCTAGGTATTTATTTACTCAATCGACTCACGGGAAGAACAGAAAAGCTGCCACATGTTTTGTGATCTATGTTACTCGAACAAGGTGATAAGTCACTGTCTGCTGCAATTGAATTTATGGAAGAACGATTTATGTCTCTTATCAATTTCGGAAATTCTTCTTGTAAAAATTGCTGCAGACTGTTGAAAGCTTCTTCTATTGGCGGAACGTAATGACAATGCAAGCCGAGCTTAGCTGCCAGTTTGCCCTTAGGAACTTTATCCGTGACTTTGCTAAATATGAAAAAGAAAGAAAGATAATGAAGTATTTTGTATTCTATGCTCACGATTAATTCATTTTTGTTATTAATACCTTTTGTACAGTACGCAATGTTTGTGCAAATTATTTTTCAAGGCTTTTAAGTCCTGATTGACCTTCAAATAATCGGGCGTCAGGTTATGGATATCTTGTTTATTAGAACCTGTACCTCCCAATTCTCGTAATAAAATACTCAGACTTCGATTTTGGAATCCAACGTGTGGAAGTATTAATTCAGCTGTACCTATTAGCAGAACAGCGTCTAGTTCTGTGTAGTAATCCAAGAGACTGTGATTAAATTCTAATCTCAACATCTTCGTCTTGAAATTACAGAGCTGCAAAGGTGGTGAAAATATCCGGGGTTTTGGGGGAACGACTTGTGGAGGTCCTTTCCACAATTGGAACCATTGCCCACTTCCATCTCGAGCCCAGATCCTAACTACACTTCCTGGGTTGTAGGTTTCGTAAACCGAAACTCTTATGGGATACACTTCTTGATAGTATTCTACATCTGAAGAAAAAAAAAACGAATTTTATGGAATAACACATTTAAGGCGAAAAATAACTGTAAGAGAAAATTATTTTTTGCACAATTCTATTCTGTGAAAGGGCATTGTCCTCGCTCTTTAAAATAGAATTTAAGATCAAATCCATTTTAAGTCAGGGAAAACATGTCAGGAAGTTACGAGTATCTTAACTTAGACGTCTATTTCAAAAATTAATTTTTTAAGCCTCTATAGCTTTCGTTCTAATGCGGTCATTCTCATTTTATTTACGGATTCTGTTAAGTTTTACAGTCTTCTTTTAAAATCCGATGGAACTTTTTTAAGGTTTAAAATTAACAAAGTGGCGACGATTTGTTTGAAAATATAAAGTCGTTTTTCACCACAAAAACAAACCCACACTTGTATTTTTTGCCAATTATGCGTTCAAATAGGTCTGCAACAAAGATATCTTGTGAGTTTTAAGCGAGCTAAATGATTTCTGTTCCCAGGAGATGTTTTTCACTTTTGTAGGAAAATTTTTATATTAATAACATGATTTTCCCCTATAATAGCACGAAAGGTGATAATATTTCGTGACTAATCAATCCAAGTTAAAAGCGAAATATCAATTAAATCAAAAGATATTGCAAAAAAAACGCCAAATGTCGATATTTTCGAAAATTTCGAATAACTTTGAAAATCATTAACATTGTTAAGATATTTTTAGATTTTTCCCTTAGATTCTATCCTATGGTCAGCCTTGGTGCAAAAAGTTGTAAAAGTTTTAAGAATTATGGTAACCACCATGATTTAAAAAAATGGAAAAAAATAATATTTTCGTAAGTATTATACATTTTGCGACTTTTTTGTGCAAGTTTAACCATAGGAAAAAATTTAGTGAACACTTTTAAAGATATCTTAGGAATACCAAGAACTGCAAATTTTAAAAATTATTTTTAGTTATTCAAATTTTTTAAAAACATCAAAATTTGACGTTTTTTGCTGTATTGTTTATAAAATTGACATTTTGCCAGCCGTGGGATGTTGACCCCCCCCCCCCTCCATACTCTTTCCACATGGACACATTTGATTAAAATATAGATATTATTGGCCTTAAAAAGCGAGGAAAAGAAGCGATGAATTTCATATTCTTCTAAAAAAAGATCACCCTGTCTCATTTTAGTATATTTTACGTAGATTTAGGGGAACGTGTTTCCACGTGGATTCTAGCAGCTCAAACATTTGGTGTGTAAATAATTTACACCGTAAGGGTACAAACAAATTTCAATATAAAAGTCTGTACACCTATACAAATTCTGCAAACAAGGCTTCATGCTGTTTTGTGACATCTCGCATCGCTAACAAGAAACATTCGAAAATTAGATTATCAGAACAAACTATTCCCCCGATTTAAAAAATGTTTCAGTCCGCATAAAGCTAATGCAATGCCTTCATGATACAAAAAGCGTTGACAAATTATTGCAAGAAAATACAACTTCAGTATTTTTTTTTTAATTTTCACAACAAAAACTCTTTTTTTGCTACAGAAGGACTCATTCAACAAAAAATCGGCAAAAAATATAAGTTCGGGTTTTTTGTTTGTTTTGAAAATCGTATTTTTATATTTTTAAACAAAAGTGGCCACACTTTTTTAAATTGAAATTTTTCTATATTTTTCAACAGATTTCGATAGATGACTGTAGAACTCACCAGAATCCGAAAACTCTTCGACTTTAAAGGAGCGGCGGTTAATGTGGCGCACCCTTATGCTTTGCGCAGTCACACTTTTTGTGAAACGTGCTAATTATCTACTTTAATAGACGTAAATTCAATAATAATCATACATATAGAGTAGATAAGATATTGATTTACGTGCGCTATATTATTTTACTACAGTTTTCAACATCTTTAACTTTTAACGGAGCTTTTTATAACATGTGTGCCACTTTACCCGCCGCTTTCCTAAGTACAGAGCCTGCTTGATTTCAAATGGGTTCGATAGTAATTAGACAAAAGATTTCAAATACATAAATTGTACAAGAATACTTATTGTATACTCTTCCTCTATTAATTTTTCTCCGTGAAAAATCTAGTATAAAAGCAAAACTTATACTTTCGTTTTTTGATAAATAAACCTTTGTCACTGTCGGTAGCTACAAAAATTACTTAATAAAAGGAAACTCATTTATGCAGAGATGTATAAAGTAGGGTTTTTCTGAAACCGAGAGAGAAATCCTGGTTTCTTATTAGAATCATCGGTTTGATTGACATCCTGATTTTCCGCCAGACTTATTCAAATTTTATTAAGTTTAATAGAATATGGTGTACCTAGAAGGCAAACGCAGTGTTTTACCAGAGTACATATCAACTCGCTGTCGCTCATCCTGTTAGATGCCTACTTTCAGAACTGAATACAGTTGGACTTGGATAAGAAGACACGAAATTCGAGCCTTCTGAGGACAGACGCCGCGCGGCGATTACGCATGAGAGAAGCCGTAGGGCCAAGAGAAGAATGATCCTTTAGTAGCGTTTACTTCGATACTTTACAAGAGTTTTTGAATGTTCTCATTAAATAACGTAACACGTTCGAGGTTAGTTTAAACTTTTAAAGGGACACACGGCAAAGTGCACTTTCTCTGCCTATGCAGTTAAAGTACCCCACTATCAGCAAATACCTACTTGTCTGCTCAAAATCTAGCCCATAAAAGCGAGGAAACTATACTCGTGTTACATAATAGTTACTTGTGATACAAGGATCCTAAGTGACACTTAAACTGCGAGCGCTCGCGTGGGCGGCGAATTGACCACCTTTTTAGAAAAATGCTTGTCATTTGAAAAATCGGGCCACTGGACTGTTCCCCTTCCAGGTATTCTCTTTCTAGGTAATAAGACGTCAGATAGCTCTCAGATCACTTCGCCCATCCTCTCTGCCTGACACCTAGTCAGTTGTAAAGTTGAGTGCGCCTGAGAATTTTATCAAGAGCGGCCAAATTTTACAAGTGTTTTTCCAATACTGTTTTATATTTTGTTTGGTCTTGTATTAGTAATGATGCTATTGATGTTTACCAAAGATTGTAATTGGACAATTATATTAAATTCTCAGATATTTTATAAATACCTAAAACGATTGACTTGTTCCCTTATTTTTTTAAATTTATATTTATATGTTGAATCGTATAAAAGATGTTCCTGCACTTACTTCCCCTTGAGACATGAAAGAAAAAACTAGTATAAGCTGAAAAAAAAACATTCAGAAAACTATGGGCGGCCAAACGGCCGCCTCGCGAGCGCTGGTATGACTTCAAAAGGCGCGAGCCGTCGAAGGTTAAGGGTCGCGTGTGACATACAATTTTTTACCACACCAGTCAATCATAAGTGCAAATAGGTTGCAAAGAGTCCTAATCTAAAACCCCAAAACGGTCCAAATACGTAGTCGTCCATTAATGTGCGTGGGATAAGAAGTCTATATAAAAATACCCAAGTACCCTAAGTAGAAATGTTACGGCCCATGCTAAAAGCGCGACTGTAGGTGTTGCTTGCAATACCTAAAATCGCAATTATGATGGCAATGTGATAAAAAAGACTTTATATAACACAGACACAGTTTACGCCTTTTATTCTCTTCCTCATATTCTGATGTTAATTTGATACGGCCGGAACACTACTGACTTCTTTGTTCAATCGATGCTACTCTTGTACTATTATAATTAAGGGCATGGGATACTTTGTCCTGTGGTAAATCGGGTTCGTTTCCCCCGGATTTTTGTCCGTAAAAATTAAAATGTTTATAAACTGAATTTGGAGATGCTATAAAATAGTATAACGGACATCCCCAAACTATTTTTTTAGGGATAATACGAGGGGTTGTGCAATGAGTAATTCTCCTAACCACTACCTCGAATTGAGCATGGGAATCCTTCTGGGCTTTAGTAGCAGTATCTAGCGATCTCAGAGCATTCTTTGAGTAGTCGAGTACACTAGCCGTCCAACAAGACGACCTCTGGCAAGACAACCCGCTCAACATAACGACGGGCGACGGTCAACGAAACGACGGCGGATCTCGTACCTCTATCCCCTCCACTTTCTTCTCAGCAATGCACACGACCTAATGTTTCACTTAACACATAAGTTCGCTCTACAGTCTACACCAGCGATTCCCAAACTAGTGCCGCCGGCCGATGAGGCTGCCGCCGGCAGGGGGATGCCATCCCGGGCCGGGCAGCTAGGCAGGCTCCCCGCTGCGAGCAGAAGGCTACTTTCCTCGACTTTCGTGTACCTACCACGAATGACCCTTTCATTGTTATGAACTTGCAATAACTGAAATTATAAAGACTTAGCTCAATTAAATTTTAATTGGCTGAATGAATTTCGTGATATAATTTAAAGAAGATGAAAACAAAGTTTTTGAAAATCGGTTAATATCCGAACTAATAAATGAAATATTTACAAATCTTGTGAATGCAACAAAAGTGCGATAACTCTTGAAGTTATTATCCGATCTTCTTCTACCTTTTTTTAACGTTTATTTGATAATCTAGCAAATCTAACGGAACTTATTAAAATTCTATTGATTAATATTTAACCAACTTTTCATTTTTCTCAACAGGCTCTAATTCTCTAACAACGGAAAGGTCAGCGAAGCAAGCAATCGAGCACGAACGACTAGTGTCCAGTGTCTCACTTGGGTTCCAGTATTGTGAAAAAATTTGAGGGTGGGTCCCCTGCCGCTCCCCAGAAAGTGCATAAAAAGTTTGGGAATCGCTGGTCTATACCAGTGGTCGGCAAACTTTTTGCTTCATTTTCAGGTATGGTCAGACTCCACCCGATTTAATTTTTTCTACTACTTTTCTGTCTATTCATGTACCTTAATGTGAGTGAGCTTACTCCAGCAAGGGTCTTTTGTCCACAGGCATGTCAAAGTAAGGAAATTTTAAAACTTTTATTTTTTTAATTAGCGATTTGAAAATAGCATTATCAGCATCTACGAATTTTTTCGATTCCAATGATATATTACTTTCCTAGAAAAGTTAAAAATTTGAAGGAGTTTATAATCAAGAAACATCAGATTGACAGTCAATTTAATACTAAATACTTCTCAAATTTTCAACCTTTATAGACAAATTACATGTCTTTGGAATCGGAACAATACGTTGATGCTAAATATATTACTTTTAAGTCACTGATCGCAAAATTACGAATTTTTTAATCTCACATTTTTTTCCCATTTTATAACAAAGGACCCCTGAGGAAAGGGATGATCTGGCCAAGCACGCAGTTACTGCCCTGAGAGTAGGTCACAGGGCAGCCAGGGCAGGCTACCCTGCCCAGGGCAAGAGCGTGCCGACCACTGGTCTATACTACACTGCACATGCTCTCAGCGCAGAATAGTTGGGGACCCCTCACGACGTCGGCTTGCCGTACTTGAAAGTCCCGCGTTCGTCGTCTTATTGGACGGCTAGTGTAATAGTATTCTAAGTATTCGGGAAACCCGCGAGGAAACCGAGCTGTGGTTCCACTCTCAGAGCAGTCTGGCTAGTTTCGGATATACGCACTGAGACGTGCGCTAGAGACTTAGCCAGTCGAAGCCTCGGATTTGTCATTTGCACGAGCATTTGAATTGATATATAGACTGCTGGCTGAGATTTTTTAATTGTAATTACTCATTGTTATTAAATTGATGTAATGAATCATAGAAAGCAGACTCGAAGCCCAAATGTTAAATTTTTTATTATTCTGCATCAAATTTGAACTTGATCAAGAATGCTTTTGGTACTTTCATTCAATGCTTTTGGTACTTTCATTCATTCTTTTGGATTTTTAAAACTAACTATTGTCGACAAAAGAAGCGAATACGAAGACAAAATAAGTGAAAAAGTGGGTACAACTTGCAACACATTTAACTGTCTAAAGGTTTTTTAAAAATAAAAATTCTTTAATCGTATGTGAAGATTTCAAAATTAAAATAGTATATAATAAAATATTAAATTAATTGTCCAATTCAGAACGTAAATATTTTCAAACATTTTCGTTATTCGCCATTTTAATTCTAAAGTCTTGATAGGATTAAAGAATTATAAATTTACAAACAAACCTTTAGAACTTTAAAACACGGTTCCGTGGAAATGACTGCAACGAGATTTTTTCTCTTGATTTTTTATCTGGGATGTCTTAAAAATAATTGTTGATGAAAAAAAATTCGCCGGAGCAGTTTTTGAATAAAATCAAGTTTTTTTAAAATACAATTACCCAGTTTTCTTGAAAACGAAGCAAGATATGAAAAGAAGTTACGAAAGCAAGATTGCTCCTTGGAAAAATTGCTACAAAGAAATCTCCTGAATAATTTTCAATATTACTGCGTTTACTTTAACAACATGATATCTTTATTTCATTATAAATTTCTTTTTTTCATGTTCTCGATATCATTATTGTCAGTAGAAAAGTTAAGAATATACTCATCCTCGCATGTTTTTTATCACTAAAAACTGTTTATCATTAGCTGATTACATTAAAAAAATTAAGAAATATATTCAGATAATTAAAATAACAATTTTTTGTCTATTCTGGTTTTGTAAATGGTTATAAAAGAGTAAAAACGAGTTTTTACTTTTTAAAATGAAAGAATGAAGATTTTCAATCAAAAGCAGCAAGAATAAATATTATTAAGGGGAACTTTTTGAAGCAATTTTGCCAAGGATCAATTTTTCTTTCATAACTTATTTTCATATCTCGCTTTCGAAAAAAACTGGGTATTTTGATTTTTAGAAATTAAGAATAGATTTCCTTTAAAAAAAGGCTCCGGGAAAAATTTTTTATTTTATAAAAAAAATAGTTTAAGACATACCAGATACAAAATCCAGAGAAGCGTTCATAGTTATTTTTTTTATCCATGGAACCTTTGAGTTGAAATAATTTCAATGGAACCGTGTAAAAGTGTTTATACACTTTGCCATTACCTGTTCTTTTTAAATAAAAATAAAATATCTGCATTTTTCTTTCTATTATAACACTGCCACACAAAAAAAAGTGTGCGGATCTGGTAACAAGACACACGTATTCCTATGGATTTTGGGGCGCTGAATTCAAATTCGGTATCAAAGATCACCCATCACGTCATGGTTGAGCCATAACTTCAAAAAATGACGAAAAATCATGCACTGAGGCAAATAAATTTCAAAATAATGCCAGTGATGCAAATTTTCACTTCAAAAACATGTCGACAACTGTGAAGGATCAACCGTTGCCTGATATCAACTTATTTAACATAAATTTACCCAATAGAACCTGACCTCACCTAACCTGAATTAACAGACATTTATTGAACTACACGTAAAGCTCTGGAAGCATATTTTCCCAGTGTCAAATGTGCGCTACATCGAATGGGTCAACTCGAGCCTAAGCTAGAAATAAATCTAACCTAGCCTAACCTAACCTAACCTCACGAAACACAATTAAACTGATTGTGTTGTCTCGTTGTGTTTGCGGTAACGTTTCATTCAGCTTCGGCTTAACCTACATACAGGTTTAACCTATCCTAACCTAACAAAACCTAACATAGCCGAATGAAATTCAACCACACGTGTAGCTATGTAAGCGTGTATGACAGCGAAAATGCTCACGGACGTCCGTCTACACTTGTTTTGTGGATTAATTCTAAAAAATTTTGATGTTGCTAAAACCGTGTGTGTATATTTCGAGGTTATGTGTGTTACAATTATCCCGAGCGTTACTTTCAAACTAAACAATGTTTTTGGCCGAAAACTTTGGACAAAAAAATGAACACAGTAACTAATGTCCCGGAACTAACCTTGTTTGTAGACAAGCAAAAAAGTTTATGTCATAAATAATTTTCAAATTATCGGAATGACAAAGCTGAAAAACGACCGTAACCTCAAAATAATGCACATGCATGTCATTTTTATTTAGCACTATAATTTTTTTTGTTATCATCCCTAAAAAAAGAGTCCGGGGACGCCTCCGAATTCAGTTTAAAATTTTTTTTATTTTTATGAAAAAAAGCCGGGGGAGCTGTACCCGATTAACTACACGAAGAAGTATCACATGCCAGTAAGTAATATGAGGAGTAGTCACAGTGATCACGAAGAAGCCCTCCTAGAAATAATGGATTGAACACAATTTATAACGATTAAGAGTAATCAAAAGTTTAATTGGTTTAAACTGTTGCTAATTGTGTCAATCGTTCTCAATCGGATTGAATTGAGTAAATGCAATTGCTTGCAATACGCCCTCTGCAGTTTTCGTTTATAATACACATGATGCGCAAGTGTTTATTGGTTAGATATTAAATTTCTTGTAATTTAACAAAAGTTTTAAGTACAAAAAAATACAACTTTTAGGCGGTATACCGAATAAAAAGTTAAAAGTATATGGATCAACAGCATGTAAAAATCATACCGTTTAACGATTTGACAGTGATATAGTATGATTATCAAGTAGGTAGTTTGATTTAGCTGGTATATTTTGAAAAAATGTATTTATTTCTTTTGAAATTCATACTCTTGAAATTTATTTGTTTGTCTGAATAAAAGACCACTTGTGAATAATAAATTACAAAATCAAAATGCTGCAGTGAAAAGTTAACCCCTAACTCAGAATAAGGGATACCCAATTGAACACGATTCGAAACATTATAGAAGGTAGGATGGCGCCAATATTTTGCAAATCAAACTAAATAAATTATAGGTGATTTTTTTCGAATATTTTTTTCGAATATTTCAAATAATTTGGTTTGCAAATATTTCTATTTTAAATGTTTTAAATTATTAATGTTATAGTATTAGATTCATTTACGTTTCATTAGGTTCAAAATTGAATTGAATACGTGCGGAATTTATAAAAACAAATTGTTTTCCTTCCATAAGCACATATATTTTTTATATTCTCTCCTTTCTGAAACATTGTGAATAATAGCCACATATTTCTGTAATTTTGGTCAAATTTTTTACGTAATAGTCTGAAAAAAGTTTTTTTTTGTGTTTACATCCAGTTGTCATTCTCATGATTTCATCACATCAGTGTTTAAGAATGGCTCTCTTCGACGAAAAGGGTGTGGATCTCGAAACAGTAAGGGTACGTGGGCTAGCGTTCGCAGATGATAAGGTTGTTATGGCAGAGTCTATCGAAGACTTACAAATAATGTTGAATAAACTAGATGCAAGCATGAAGAGCATGGACCTTAAAATTAACGCAAATAAAACAAAAACTATGGTGTTCGAAGAAAAGAGTGAGAAAACACTATGCATTATTTTATTAAATGATGAGAGAATTGAACAAGTTGATAAGTTCGTATACCTTGGTAGCTTATTTACTAGGGCCGGGAAGATAGATGAGGAATTAGATAGACGAATAAATGCAGGTAAGAAGGTTATTGGTAGAGTAGGTCCCCTTATCAGTAGTAAAAATATATCAAATAAAGCTAAAATGGTAATACATAATTCTATAGTTGTACCGACTGTACTATACGGTAGCGAGACATGGACTTATCAAGAAAAAGATAAGAGTAAAATTAACGCAATTGACATGAGATTCATGCACATAATATGCGGGAAAACCCTGATGGACAAAGTAAGTAACGAGATAATTCTAAAAGAATGTGGTGTAGAAGAGGCGCTAGTAGACACATGGGAAAGAAATCGGATAAGATGGTTCGGACATGTTGAGAGAATGCCAAATGAACGACTTACGAAACAAGTGTATTAAGGTAAAGTAAATGGCAGCGTGCCCAGAGGTAGACCGCGGAAAGAATGGTTAGAATGTGTGAATGAGACCTTAGTTAGAAGAGACATAAGAAGTCACAGAA
>NC_046658.1:35175400-35203755 GCF_010883055.1 Belonocnema kinseyi
ACGACTTCGTGAGGTTCTTCGCTTGGGGTGATTGCTAGAGAGATTGATCAGCAACCTGGGTCGGAGCAGTGCTGCGGAACGAACGTGTTATTTACTTAAATACCACGAGAATTCTGGATCAATCTAAAAATCTCTATCTCTTCCACATACTACTCCTTTCCCCTACCGAGTGAGTCACGCCTACCCCGAAAGGGAAATGGCTTAATGGTGTAAGTTGGTTAGACACTTGGACTTCACCTCAGAGGTCCGGGGTTCGATCCCTGAGCCGGTACCTCTGGAAATTTTTCAATGTACCTTTACCGAGGTTCTGGTGGTTCGGAACCCACCTTAAGCTGTAGGTTCCCCCATCGTGTACTTGACTGCAACCCAGTCCGTCAATGATGGGGTAAAAACCAGGCTTTGTCCAATATGTCTCGGCAGACTGCTCTCATCAGATCACTTGATTGCATTATAAAAATGCGTCTGCGACTGAGAGAGAGAGAGACCGGGAGAGCCCCGTGCAAAATGATCAAATAAAAATCCAACTCTAACCAAAAATGCCTTTCACATATTGGGCAGTATAAGCCTGTGACAACATTTCGCCACAGAAATGTGTTTTTTTTTTGTTTTTTTTTTTTCATAATAATTATTATTATGTAACCGTATGGACGTTTTTCGGCATTTTAACATATCAAAGAATAAGGGTTTAATTTTTAATTTACGAATTGTTTTAAACTTTGAGTTTGAAATGCTAACATTAATAAATTATTAAGTTTAAATGTAAGCAGTTTAGAAACCCGAATTTTAAAATGCTATTTTTTAAGACTGCTTTTTTGCTCATTCAAATCAAATCGAAACAAGATTGAAAATGTATATTTTTCATACTTAAATTTCACATGGCATAATTTTAAATTAAACAAAGTTAAAGGCTTCTGAATCTATATTTTACAATCTTAAATGCTTTATTTATAAAAAAGTTTATAGAAGCTTGTGACTTTTTCATATATTAATGAACGTTGGCACTCGAAATCGCTGTTTAAAATGTTTTAATTAAATATTTAGAACTCTTAGTGATCAGAAACTTCTACTTCCATTGGTTTAATTTGCAATTTAGTCCTAAATACTTTAAATAACAAAATTTTCAGCTTCAAGAACTTAAACTTCGAATTTTATTGACTAGTTTAAAAAATTTGTAACCAGGAAATTATTCCAGATTTTATCTTCGATTTTAATGGCTACCTTGCGAATAATATAAAAATTTGGGTTTACGTCAATCATTAGTGGTAATGGGGGAAAACATAATCTAACGATTACCGAATATAATATCACCGACATCAAAGTAAATTCACTGTTCAATTTAGAATGAATTTTGTCCATCATTTTGAGAACTTATATTTCAATAAACTAACAATTTAGAAAGTTGAATTAATAAAAACTTTTTCTATTATAAGATACATTTATGTGTTAATAATTCAGAATAATTAAAAATTGAAAACTCTTGATGAAAAAAAAAATATATTTGATCTCTAATATTAATTTTTAATTGTTTAATTTTATTCAATTAATCACAGCTTGACATTTTTAAATAATAAAATAATACTTTAATTCTGAAAAACTAAAAAAAAAGCCTAAATAATTCCCGTCGGACGAAAGTGCTGCCATTACGTGGCAAATTCCAAGTATCCGATTGGGAACAATTGAAAATGCAAAATGCTCAATCGTTGCCAATCGTTTTGGCACAATTAAGAAATACGATTCGGAACGATTGAGATATTAGTTATATTGTTTCTTATCGATCTCAATTGATTATTTCTAGAAGGGAGTACCTTCAGCGGTCTTTGTATAAAAATTTCATGCATGTGCACTATTTTGAAGTTAGGATCCGTTTTCAGCTCTCTGCCATTCCAATATTTTAGGTTTCTCTGGTACCGATGCTGCTGGTAGCCATTTAAAAATCATTTAGGAAATAAACTTTTTTTAAATGTTTACAAACAACGTTAGTTCCGGGACATTAGTTACTATGTTTTTTTGCTTGTACCAAGTTTTCGGTCAAAACTATTGTGTAGTTTGGAAGTGAATCCAGGGAGAATTGTAATACACATAACCTCACAATATACACACATTAATCAAACTGAGCAAAATAGATTTGTTTCCAATTTTTCCATAAAATAAGAGTTCGGGGACGTCCGTTAGCATGTTCGCTACTACTCACCAAATTTCAAAGACAAAATCTTTATTATTGTCGGAAAAAAGACGGGAGAACCTAATACTGGTAAAATCGATAATTTTCTAAGTATCATATGCCCTTAAAGGTGTTAAACTTTTGAGAGAATTGAATATCAAAATTAAAAACACCTCACAACGAAAATGAGACAGATTTCAAACTATTTATTATTGAAAGCGTTAAAAAGTTTAAGTGCAAACATTTGGAAGGTTTTGGATTGAGATACTAAATCTTAAATTGCTTTCGCATTCTCAAATTCATAAAATATAATGCCTGTAAATGAAAAACAAATACTTTAAATTAATTAAATTTTACTTAATAAAAACTGAGCTTTTTATTCCATAATAATCATTTACTGCGTTCCTTCCAGATGTTCGTAGGTATCCGCAGATAATAATATAATCATAATATATTTGAATGTAAGGCTTTTTCTTATTATTACGAGTATTCTATATTAATATAATATTTACCTATGTAATCATGGCTAACTGGTGATTCGTTGTTCTGTGGCATGTAATCAATCAATCTTGATCGAGCTTCATCCCACCATTTCCCATAGGTTCTCTACGAATGGAAGGTACTAATTTAATGTAAAGTAGTTTAAACTGCAAACATTATATAATTCTCAATCGTTCAATTTTCATAGCAGACTTAATTTTTTTCTGAACTACTTATACATGAATAAATTAAAGCATAATGCATAGATAGCATTTTTTCTTTGAAGATAAATTTTGAAAAGTATATCTTCTGAAAAAACGATAGTTTTTTTAATAATCAGCATACAATTTCATAATATTGTTAATCTTTAATATAAGTAGGAATTATCTAAAATACATGCGTTACTAACTTCTCTAACTGGAAAGAAAAATCATTTGTATTTATTTTGGGGCATTTTTTAGTGAAGAAATTAACAGTTGCTTATTGCTATTCGTCTTCTTTCATAATTATCAAGAAACAATGTTGATTTCTCTGTGATTCCTTCTTTTCCACACTTATATATTTTTCTAGTCAAATTAATTTTCAAAAATTGTTGCAGAAAATCAGAGTTATTACAGACAAGTCAAAAGTATTTATTTAAAAAAATTGATCGATGAAAATTCGAAGTTAGTGGAACATTTAAAACGTGTAGGACGAACATTTGTAGATTGATAGAACATTTCGTTAAGACAGTATATTAAAAGTGCTGTGAAGATTTAAAAAAACGCACTGTCTATGGTTATAGAATTTTTCTTAAGTTTCATCCCTTTTCCAGCTCGTCCAGGACTAGAGTTGGGGAAAATTCCGTAATCATAGACAATGCCTGAAAAAAGGCTCTTGAGAACTTGAAAAATCAATTTTCCTACTAATAGAATCGAACTTCTTTCTATAACACAAAAACTCACCATCACGAAAGCTTGCGGGAAATCTCCATAATCCGGAAATTTGCTTGGATTTCCAGCGATGTTGTACGCAGTATACGAAATACTAATGTTACTTCCATACTGAGAACTAAAATCACACACTTCTTTCACAAACTGTTCGACAAAAACAACTGATTCTTCCTTTCCTCCGCCCTTTCCTTTTACTGGCACAAGCTCAAGTTTAGTTTCGTCGCAGGATACCATGTCATTTAATTATTGAGCACTTTAGATTTGTTCAAAGTGCTACTGCTTCTACTAAAATGCAATAATAAACACCTAAGCTATGTCCTTCATCATAATAACAATTCGTTGACTGCCTTTTGCTTTGATCATCAAATTTTAATTATGTCAAGTCTTAAGGAATCTCATTAAAAAAAATGTTGACTGTGCGAGAAACCTTTGTAGCTGAAGCATTTTATGGAAAGTACGAAGTTTAGTGAATTTTTGACTTGTTTTTTAAATATCACACCAAAATATCACTTAAGTTGACGTTGGAATAAACGACAGACCTGAATTGTCACTTGTCAGTCTTCGCTAATCGGCGCCATATTAATGAAGACAGCTGTTTGGCGATGCCAACGCCACCCGCGACCGTAGCAAAAATCAGAACTTTCTTGCAGACGATTTAAAATTCCGCATGCTTACTTTCGTGGAAAAAAAGTAAACATGCGGATCATGTAAATATGGTGGATACCAATCATCAATTTTTGCTTGGTCGTTTCAAAATTTATTTATGTTGTGCAATATTGTATAAGTATCTGCAGTTGTGTTTAATAAGTAGTTATTGTTTTATTAGTTGTTAATTGTCGCAGTCTTGCTCATTTCTTAATTGTATAAATTTTAGATTTAGGGGTTAGGGAGTAAAACTGGAGAAAATATGAATAAAATACTATTTTCTTCGATTAAGGAAGTGAGTAAGAAGATAAATTCAGGTGAAATACGTTCGTCTGAAATTTTAAAAGCTTCGCGAAAGTTGATAGATACTATTAAACCCCTAAACGCTTACATCAGTATAACCTCAAAATTAGTTGATCAAGAATCCGAAGAGAAGGATGAAAAGGTGGAAAATAAAGCCACTTTGGGTGATTTACAAGGGATAACAATCGCGATAAAAGACAATTTTTGCACAGAAGGTCACCCGACAACATGTGGCTCCTTGATGCTTGCAAATTTCGTGCCGGGTTATGATGCTACTGTGTGCAGTCGTTTAAAAAAATCTGGAGCGATTTTGACTGGAAAAACGAATCTTGATCAGTTTGCCATGGGATCTGGAACAGTTGACTCGTTTTTTGGACCGACGAAGAATCTTTGGGGTTCTGAATTCATGGATTATTATTGTTTTGAGGAGAGAGAAATGGGAAAAAGAAAGGGATCGTCATCTAGTGGTGATAATTGGTATATTGCAGGTAAATGTAGTATATTTTTTATAATCTTATTATACAAATTCACACCAACATCTATTTAAAAAATGTTATTTTTTCCCCAAGTTTCAACGTAGTACCCTGGACATTAAAATTAAAAATATTCGAGCTTTAAAAGAAAATTAAGGCATTCAACGCTATTCGAAGTAGTCAACCCGTCATTGTGTTTTTAAATATTAAAAATTCTCCCTGAATACGAATCTCTCGAGTATTTTTTTGAGAGCGTGATTGTTTTTTGCTTAAGCAATTTCGCTATTTGAACAAAATAATGTTTTCTGAAATCATTTTGTTCATCTTTGAGCAAAACCAGACTTTATTGATTTTAACACTTTTTTCGAATGACATATTTGCAAAAACTGTCACTCGAAAACTTTAAATTTGAACACTGTCTGCACTGCCAAAAGAAATTTTTGTAAATATACACTGCATTTTTGTAATTGTACCAAAACCTGTAATATAACTGCGTTCAAAATAGTGAACTTCCAACTGTAAAAAGTAAAAACACCACATTAAATGTAGTGCTTTTACAAAATTTTGGAAAAGTACCTTTCTAAAAGTAGGAAATAATTTGAGTGAAATTATTTCCTATTTTCATAGACGTAAATTCCCAAAATGTTGTACATACAAAATGCACTACATTTAATGTGGTGTTTTTACTTTTTACAGTTAGAAGTTCACTATTTTGAACGCAGTTATTTTACAGGTTTTTGTACAATTACAAAAACGCCGTGGATATTTACAAAAAAAAATGCTGTACAGTTCGCGATAAAGTTTTCCAATATCACACATTTTTATATTAGTCTGGGCAAAAAACGATAACAGCAACAACATAATCATACACAAAAGGTAAATTAGAGTTCCTCTAGGGAGAGTTGTGTCACGTTACCCCCTCCACTAGCCGCCGCGAAACCGGAATCGGAAATACGTAACGAAGCGCGAAACATTTTAAGTATTCTTAAGAAGAGGTTATAAGTCATTATATATTTTCGCGTATAGTGATCGTTTTAAAATATGTTTTTTTAATGAAGAATATAAAGAAAATTTGTTTTTTCTGGGTCAACTAAGCTACGTTTGATACTTTCCAGGAAATAGATTAAATATACAGATCAAACTAAGCTACGTTTGATACTTTCCAGGAAATAGATTAAATATACAGATCATTGCACCCGGTTGTACAAAATTGCTCTTTCGTCTAAGAATTTGTAATCGAACTAAATCAAAGAAAAAATGCATTGAAAAGAAATATGATAGCAAAAGCATGGCTATGCATATAACTTACCAATAAGAATTTAGGTTCTTAGAGTTCTAAACTTGAAAGAAAAATGAACTATCTTCTTTCTTAACTGCAATTTGTCTTCCATTATTACTTTTATAGTATAACTTATAAATTTGAAATGTAATTTCAGATAAACGATCGCATTCAGCATTAATTCTCTGTGATATTTATTGTATAATTAAACAAATTTGAATTGAAATATAATTCCAAACAAATCAGCAGTAAAAACTTTTCTACTTTATACATGTAATTTACATTTTAGTTGTATCATAAATCCTCTCTGACGTTTTACCTATTGTTCTGAAATGAAGACTTATTTGAAAAAAAGTTTCCAGGACTAAAAAAACATTACACACACCTGTTGTAAACAAAGGGTTTTCTAACCTCAAAAAAATACTTCTTTTATTTCTGATTTCTCAACTCTGTTTTGAAAAATATTACATTAATGTGATCTTTATGTTGGTCTTCTCTATGATTGAATTACATTTATTTTTATTCGAAATAATTTAATCAAAAGGTGTTGAAGAAAAAGCCATAATCTCAAAATTCAATTTCTTTACTTTACTTCACAAACAATACAATTAGAAAATTTTCCCCATGTTTTGTCTAATTTTAATTTTCTTTTCGTAAAAATTGAAAATTTTAGTATAAAATTTGATCTAGCCCATTAATTAATTAACATTGTAAAAATCCATGTCATTAAAAATATTATTTTTTACATTTTAATAATCTTAAATGAACAAATCTAAATAATCATTATTGTTATTCTACTTACTATCTATTACATGTTACAGCCTTTATCAAACAGTCTTAAATAATAGTATTTTTTTAAAATGTGCATGAATATGATTTTTTACTTTTCAAACATCATTTATTATTACGCCTACATAATTATTTTTATTATATTTATTTACTATTCTATTAGTGCCTGAACATTAAATTTGACTTGAAAGTCACGCCAATTTCAAAACATCCGATTCCGCTTTCGCGGCACCAATCAGAAGCGGAGTAAGTGGTGACACAACTCTCCCTTGAGGAACTCTAAGGTAAATCAACCGCAGTCGTTTGTTTCTCTCTCACAATATTATTATATTACTATTATAGTACTATATTAGACAGGAATATGCAACCGCCATTCTGGTTCCTGAACAGTTCGCGGGAAACAATGCGATAATCATATCGTATAGTTTAATTAAAATTAAGTTCAGAATATGAGAAAAACGGTCTGCTGCAGTGCTCCGTTTTGTAAACATAGAAGCGAGGATAAATTTAAACTTTACCGTTTTCCATTAGGGCGAAGAGAAAGACTGTCAATGTGGATCATAAATTGTAGACGCGACAAATGAAAACCGAATTTAAATTCAAGAATATGCGAAGTTATTACTAATATTTATAACTATCACAATATAATTCAAATATAGTGGGTCTGAAAATTATGTTTACATGTAATTAAATCGCCTATGAGCAGTTTTTTGATATATTAAAGCGAAATGAAATCCAGAAGAAAGTAAGGTTAGGAACCTGGTTTTCTACAGAAGGACGCATATTAACCCACGCAAATAAAAAGGACGTATGATGTGAAATATAAATAGCTTTCATAATAAACTCTTGAAAACGTATTGTCGTAATGTTTGAACTATAGTCTATTATTATTTTATTATTTGTTAATATTAAAAAAAAAATCATATGATTATAATTTTAGCGCACGCCTATTTATAAATTGAGTAAAATTTCGTTTGCCATAATAATTTTTGCAAGAGCTACTTTTTGGCAAATGTGTGGGTTAAAAAATCATATGGTCGAATTTAAATATTTCATATATTATATCACGTAATTTTATTTATAATTTATGTTTTGATACCAATGCTAAATTTGAATCGATTATCGCATAAAATCGACGTTACGTAACGCAGTTGATGTTCCCTCCTCCCATGTAACACTTCGTAACAAATCGCCCCCCCCCCCCTGGCGCGTCACGTAATATGTGAACGACCCCGAAATAAAAAAAGGTATAGGATTCAAATTTTTTCTAGGAATATTTTTTGTCCAATTTTGTTTTAAAAAATAATTTTTCATAACGCTCTAATTTGAAAATTGCTCGTTCGACGGAAAAAGTGTTGCAAGCAAAAAAGTCTGGTTTTGCTCAAATATGCTGAAAATTATTTTCAGACATATTTTGCTTTCATAGATAAGAAAACTGTGTAAAAATATGATTATGATATGGCCTTAAAATAAAAAATAAATCAGGTTAAAAAGTGAAAAAATGTTTTAAAATTTAAAAAATGTCACAAATTGAAGATTTCAAACTAAAAGTGTAAAAGCATCTCAGGGAAATAGAAACTAAACCTATACAGATATTAAGGTCATCTGATGGTATGCGAATTTGGGAATTTTTGAAAATTTTCTCAAAAAGGGAATTTCGTACTATTTGAGGAACATTATTTTATAACTTCAAAATTATAGAATCACACTTGTGCACTAAAACGCCAGTGGGAATCTATTAAAATGTTCTGTGTGATAAATCGCAACAGTAATTTGCTGATTAACAATAATGTCGTATGCATTTTTAAATCTCACAATCCTTATAAAACAAAATTCTTTTCTGAAAATATGTTATTGTTGTAAACTTGTGGGAATATTTTTTAAAAATTTCAGGAGGTAGCAGTGGAGGCTCAGCCGTAGCAGTTGCCAGTGGAACTTGTTACGCAGCTTTGGGATCCGACACTGGTGGTTCGACTCGAAACCCAGCTTCTTATTGCGGATTAATTGGTTTAAAGCCTACATATGGATTAGTTTCTCGCAATGGGTTGATTCCCTTAGTAAATTCCATGGATGTTCCCGGTATAATCACAAGAAGAGTCGACGATGCTTTGTTAATATTAAACGCGATAGCAGGTCCAGATTCTTCAGACTCTACAACCTTGAAGGAAGACTATTCTCCAATTTCTTTACCTGACAGAATTGAGGTAACTGGATTAAGAGTCGGAATTCCAAAAGAGTACCGTTTGTCAGAACTCAGCAACGAGGTAGACGTCTGTTGGCAAAATGTAGCGCGGATCTTAGAGGAAGGTGGTGCCAAAATCATTCCAGTTTCTCTTCCCCATACAGAATTGTCAATCGTCTGTTACTCTGTTTTGAATCAGTGCGAAGTCGCGAGCAATATGGCACGATACGATGGAATTGAATTTGGATTTAGAGCAGACGAAACTTTTTCCACGGAAGAGTTGTTTGCTAACACAAGAGGCATGGGATTCAATGATGTTGTTAGAAGTAGGATTCTGGCAGGGAACTATTTTTTGCTTTCAGAAAATTATGAAAATTATTTTGTCAAGGCGATGAAAGTGAGGAGATTGATAGCGCAGGATTTCGAGGCTGTTTGGGATGCTGGAATTGATATTTTATTGACGCCTACCACTCTTTCGGATGCGCAGCTGTATCGGGATTTTATAAAAGCGGACAATCAGACGCAGTGTTCAGTACAGGACTATTTTACTCAACCAGCTAATATGGCTGGTTTACCTGCTGTGAATGTGCCCATTAGTCTCTCTAAAAAAGGCCTGCCACTCTCTTTACAATTAATGTCTCCGATTCTTCAGGAACGTCGATTACTAAGTGTTGCAAAGTGGATTGAAGAAAGTGTACACTTTCCAAAACTTTTACTTCGGGACTCGAATTTGCTCGTGTAAGATTAGAGTATGTAATCTGTAAATAAATTGTTATATATGAGCGGATGAAAGTAAAAACGGGACATATAAAATTTGGGAGTAAAAACGGAACATACATTTTTCGGGGTAAAAAGGGAACAAACAAATCTTCCGAGTAAAAACGGAACAAAATTTCTTCCGGGTAAAAATGCTACATACTGATTCTCCGAGTAAAAACGGAACAAACGAGCGCGTGGCTGGAGGGAGGGGATGTACGCACAACTGTTAGGTGGGGATAGAGGCTCGAAATGTGCCCAGCTTTGGATTATCATTTGATCAAGACTCAAGAGTTCCAAATCAAAACAATAACAAAAAAGCAAAATACAATAGTTTACAAAAATAAATGATAACCGCTATTCTGATTACAAATTTCATTAATCTAATTATTACTTTTGATGGAAAAAATCTACATTTTTACTAACTGAAAATCAAAGTTTTTTGGAAATATAAATTACAATTACTCAAAGCGAAATATGAACAAAACTGTGTAATGATAAAGAAATATGCGTAGCGTAGTTCAGCAAAGGATAAAAATGATGAGCAATGTAAAAAAATTTTTTATAAATCAATTTTGATGCCTGACAGTCTTTTTGAACTTGCGTTAGAAAAAGTAGCACAGCAGTGTTTAATTTAGAAAAACCTCGAGCGGTAAAGTTACTCCGTATCATAAAAAGGAGCTGTCTAAAGATGCGAAAATACAATAATGTGTATTTTGCCACAACTCGTATAAGCAAACGTACGACCGAGCTCCCTAAATCATAGATTTTTTATTTCATAATTTCCGATCATCATATTATTTCGTTATTTTTGTCTTCGAATATTTCTTTATCTAAAACCGGTCAAAAGGACACGTAAAAATTATTCCGTGTAGGCGACAAGCACACAATGAGTTTGTTTCAACAATTAAAAAATGTGTTAAATTACAGATTTTACTGTTCATCTTCATGAACGGTATCATTTATTCGAAAAATAATGCATCTTTAGGATTGACAGGGGGAAAAGTGTTTAAAACAAATAATAATTTTTAAGTAAACTAAAAATTAGTTTTAAATACTTCGCCGTGAATGTGACTAGAACCTTGTCTCGTAATTCGAATTAGTGGAATTTCACTGTAAATCAGTGAGACACTCATATCAATCAGTTTCCGGGCACAATACAAGGGGGTTGGTTCTAGTTAAATATTTTACTTAAATAATAATGAATAAACAATAAATAGCAAATAATAAATAATCATAAATACAGGTATAAAATTCATATTGTCAAAGATTTCACAATGATTTCAATAATTTCACAAATGTTACCAAATATTTCGCAAAGATTTGTAAGGATTTCAAAAAGATTTCACTAAGATTCTAATGATTTCTTAAAGATTTCAAAGATTTCACAAAATTTGGAAATATTTTGGATAGGTTTAAAAGATTTTACAAAGGCTTCATTGGCTTCCCAAAAATTTCACGAAGACTTCAATTATTTCAGAAAAATTTCTGATATATTTCAAATATTGTGCAAAATTTTAAATAATCTCGCTACGATTTTAATAATTGCAGAATTATTTCAAAAATATTACAAATATTGTGCAAACATGTCTATTATAAATATTTCGCAAACATTTTGGATAGGTTTAAAAGATTTTACAATGAAATCAGTGATTTCCCAAAGATTACAATAATTTTACAAATATTAATAAATATTTCAGAAGTATTTCCAAAATTCTAAAGATTTCCAAAGATTACAGAAATATTTCAATGATTTTCCATAGATATCAAACTTTTCAAATAATTCGCCAAGATTTTGCATAGATTTGAAAGATTTTACAAAGAATTCAATAATTTCAAAAGTATTTTTTGAACATTTCAAATATTTCTTAAAGATTTCAGAAAGATTTCGCAAATATTAGAATGATTTCCCAAAGATTAAAAGAATCTCCCTAAGATTTCAGATATATCTAAATGTCATAAAGACTTGAATGATTATTCAAATATAACAGAAAGATTTTAATCATTTTTACAAATATTCTCAAATATTTCAAAATATTTCAAATATTTCGCAAAAAATTAACAAAGCTTTTCGATACATTTAAAAGATTTCGTAAATGCATGAATTAATTGCCAATAATTTAACAAAGATTAAAAAAATTTCACAAATAATTCAAAAATATTTTCAAAGGCTTTTAATGATTTCCACAAGATTTTAAATATCTCGAAAAGATTTCGGATAGATTAACAAGATTTCAACGGTCTTGCAAAGATTTCACAGAGGTTACAATCATTATTTTAAATATGAAAAAAATTATATCCCAATGATTTCGCAAAGATTTTAATAATCTCACAAATGTTTGAAAATATTTCAATGATTTTCAAAGATATCAGAAAGATTTCACAAAGACTTCAATGATTTCGCATAGATTTCAACAATTTCAAAAATATATCAAGTACTTCGAAAATATTTTCAAAGGATTTCAATGACTTTTCAAAGATTTGGTAAAGATTTTTAACATTGTGCAAAGATTTTATACAGATTTTAATTATTTTTACAATATTACCAAATATTTTAAAGATATTTCAAAGATTTCGGATAGATTTAAAAGATTTCACAAAGCTATAAGTGATTTCCCAATGATTTCACAAAAAATGATTTTCTAAAGATTTTGCAAAAATTTCGCAAAGGTTTCGGATAGTTTAAAAATATTTTTTACAGATATCTCAAATATTTCGTAAAGATTTCAGGCAGATTAGAAAAAATTTGACAAAGACGTCAATGGCTTTGAACAAAAAATGATTTCGCAAAGATTTCGGATCTATGGTTTAGTGAGCTCCGTCGGACGTTTGCTTATACAAGTTGTTGTAAAATACACATTATTGTATTTTCGCATCTTTAGACAGCTCCTTTTTACGATACGGAGTAACTGTACCGCTCGAGGTTTTTCTAAATTAAATAATGCTGTGCTACTTTTTCTAACGCAAGTTCAAATAAACTGTCCGGCATCAAAATTGATTTTTAAAACATTTTTTTACATTGTTCATCATTTTTATCCTTTGCTGAACTACGATACGCATATCACTTTAATTACACAGTTTTGTTCATAATTCGCTTTGAGTAATTGTAATTTTTATTTTCAAAAAACTTTGATTTTCAGTTATTAAAAATGTCGATTTTTTCCATCAAAAGTAATAATTAGATTAATTAAATTTGTAATCAGAATAGAGGTTATCATTTATTTTTGTAAACTATTGTATTCTACTTTTTGTTATTGTTTTTGATTTGGGACTCTTGAGTCTTGATCAAATGATAATCCAAAGCTGGGCACGGTTCGAGCCTCTATCCCCACTTAACAGTTGTGCGTATATCCTCTCCCTCCAGCTGCGCGCTCGTTTGTTCCGGTTTTACTCGGAGAATCAGTATGTCGCATTTTTACCCGGAAGAAATTTTGTTCCGACTTTACTCGGAAGATTAGTTTGTTCCCTTTTTACTCCGAAAAATTTTTGTTCCATTTTTACTCCCAAATTTCATATGTCCCGTTTTTACTTTCAGCCACACACACACACAAATACACGCGCGCGCGCGCGTAACTTTCTTTGATTTTCATGTCAACTTTATCTAAATGATGTGAAAACTTTTAAACCCCTTTTTATCGTATTTATACTTTGATGGTGCTAAAAGTTTATGATTCAAGTATGAAAACAGGCTCGACCGTGCGTATATATTATAATAAGGAATTTAGTATAACAAAGAAGATATTTTTAAGAAGTAAATTATTCCTTGCATTCACTTTGTAAAACGTTAAGATTATAAATTTAATTACTTATAGGAGAAAAAAAAGAAGTAATAAAATTATTGCTTTAAAAAAATTTATATCTGCAATAGTAAAACCATCGTTTCTAACTAAAGAAGATTTGTACGCCCCTATAATGATCAAAAAATATCTCGCCTATAGAATTTAAAACGAAAAACGTACAGGATATAATACTTTAACTGAAGTCTACAATGATAATATAGTTTTTATGACACATGCATGATTTCAGCCCTTTTCGGTGCCTATTAAGCGGTGCTAAACTTTCATTTTTACTCCCTAGGGGGGTAAAAAGTGACGTCAAAGGTGAATAATGAAAAATATACATCTATGAGCTCGCATTTTACGCCTACTCACCGTAAAAATGGTAAGGAAATTTTGATTGCAGATAATAGAATTTTACCGCAATCTATGTAAAGCTACCATATATAATTGTTCAAATTACCAAAAATGTCCGGAGATTAATAGTAATTTTTAAATTTAATTTTAGGTAATTTATCTTCAGCTTCCATACATTATCTGTAATATAACCAAACAATTTAATACATTTCCGGAAATTGATAAAAATGTTTAAAATTGAATTTTGGGTAATTTCCGGTTAGTTACCATATTAAACTGTAAAATAACCATGAATAAACTACAATATTCGTAAATTTAGACATTTTAAAAATTAATTTTGGGCTATTTATGGTAAGTTATCGTAAATTGCCTATAGTATTACCATACATTACAAAAAAATTGCATAAATTTCTGGAAATTTATAAAAGAGTTTAAAATTGAGTTTTGTGTAGTTTATGGTAAGTTAGAATATTTTCCTGAAAAATTATCATAAATGACAGAAAATTTCCGAATATATATAGATATTTTAATTTTGGGCAATTGAGGGGTTACATGTAATAAAACTTACAGCAATTACGCTTTACACTGTTCTAAGAGTAATGGTCTATATTTAAAGTTTAAATATCAATAAAACAATCTGCCCACAACGCGGGGACATTCTCATCCCACGCTGGGAACGAGGCTCGCTTCGCTCGCAACCCTAGTAACACCGCATATTCCCTCAATATTTCTACCATGTTTCCTGCAATATCCGCAATACTACAGGAAATACGGTAGAAATATTGCTGGAGTGTCTCTATGTCCCTTTTCTGAAATATAAAGTTGATAATTTTCCAAGTTTTTACCAAAGAGTATCCGCTAGATCTACGGATACTTTTTGTTAAAAACTTGAAAAATTATCAAATTTATATTCTATAGAAAGGACATAGAGACAGTCCAGCAATATTTCTACCATATTTCCTGTCATATTGCGAATATTGCAGGAAATATGGTAGAAATATTAAGGGAATATGCGGTGTTACTGGGGAAGTTTGAGCGCGCCTAGGGCGCGCGACTGTTGGTTCTCGCGCTTCGCGCTCAGTCATTATATTTTCGCACATTCCCGTGCAAACCTTTTAAAATTAAGACTTAAAACATCCACCATTGTAATTTTGTGATTGTGAATTCTCTTTCGTTAAAAGAGCTTAGCTCGAGAGTTTGAGCGCACCTACGGCACGCGACTGATGGTAATCGCACTCCGCACTTGTTCTTTGCATTTCTCCCGCATTCGTGCACAGACCTTTTATAATCAAAGGTCAACGGACCGACAACTGTAATTTTGTGATTTTTAAATCTCTTTTGTTAAAGTTCTTTCAGCTTGAACGAACACATTCTCATCACGTATCTCGTGCTTCGCACTCGATTTTGTCCAACATTTCAACTTTTCTACATTATACACAACACTTTTATACGCATTATAATTCATTTTTTATGTAATTCTGCCTGGGATTGCTTATTAAAAAATTGCAAAATAAAGAGCAAATTGTATTTATTATGATTTTTTTAATATTTGTTTCTTATTTTGCTTTAAATTGTATTTTAAGCTGCGCTGAAACATGGATCATTTCAATAAATGTATATCATTACAATTCATAATATGCATAAAAATTTAATCATACTAATTCTTATTTCATTGCTTTTATAATTTTTAAATATTTTTAATCTTGTTTTTTACGATTAAATAATAACTACTGCGCATCTCCATAAGGTTTAATACAGGATACTATATAGGGTCCTATATAGGATCCTATGTCTTGTCTGTGCTTTTTCCAACAATTTAATTTTTTTATTTTTAATTTTATTTTTTACGATTAAGGCCATGTGACAAGTGGGTCACGTGACAAAAAATTTTTTCATAATTATACAAGTTTAGGACGAAAATTTACTCGTCCTATCGAAAAATCGTTAATAATAAATTTATGGATCTTTTTAGGCGAACAACTTTTGTCTGTTAATTTTAGTTCATACCTTGTGTCGGTTTTTCAACAAAATTTAATATTTTTATTTTAAATGTTATTTTTTATGACTAAAGCAAGAACTACGTTTCCTATCGAAAATTATAGCTCTTTTTTGGATAAACAAGTTTTGTTTCATTTTCTTTCGTAGCTTGTGTCGAAAAGTGATCCATTATAAATTTGTTGTTCTTTCCAGGGCGCGCAATTTGAGCTTTTTCATTTTTTTCGTATCTTGCATAGTTAAACCAAAAAATGGAATTTTTGGACTTCATTATTTTTGGTAAGACCAAATTTGGAATGTTCAACTTTTCGACCAACTTGAAAAAGTTGTTATCATAATCTTGTATGGCTTTCAAAAAGCAACGTTTTTCTTCTCCAGACTTTTCTTCGTATCATGCGTTGTTTGGCTTAAAATTTTCATTTTAGTTTTTCTTTTCGGATTTTGAAAATGCTATAACTCTGGTAATTTTTGATTTTTCGAAAAAAGTCATTAGGATAAATTGTTCGACTTTTTAAATACTATGAATAACCATACAGAGTTTTTGAATATTAAAAAAGTGGTCTCAAAAATATTCAAAATGTGCCCATTTTTTAAATTTTTATCCAAAATGGCTGACTAACGAACTTGACCTTTAGTTTAGGACACTAAACGAGTGTACCAAAGGACAATATAATGAATTACTTTTTTCAAAAGTTATCTTATTCACAGACAGACAGACACATTCGTAAAAACCTGTTTTTCGGATGCAGGGGGTCTCAAAACATGGACATTTGACAAAAACTGAGGGGGGGGGGGGTCAAATCAGGCAGGATTATGAAGATGCATTTTCATTTGAACCTAACAACCATTTTTTAATTATTTCGTATAGTTTAAACTACTAAGTGGATTAAAACAATTAAGATTTATTGGAAACTAAGTGTTACATATGTGTAAATTTCATCGTATACCACGAAAAAACACGATTTATGTTAAAACTGTTTGTCAAAAAAATTATTATTTTAGTATATTATATGCTTAAACAAATTATAAGCTTCAATTAACTTATCTTGACATAAAAGTAAACATAAAAGTGAACTTAAAATAAATTTTGATTAATTTATACATGGAATATTTACTATCTAGAACATGATAACCTAAAAGTTAGGTTAGAATTCATATTTCATTTCTGATCGCCTATAATTAATATTTTTTGGAAATTTTGAACCAAATATTTTGCTATGTGCATTAACTAAAGTTCATTTTAGCTTATGGTGTGTTGAAACTTATATCATATAGTAAAATAATTATTTTCTTGACAAAAACAGTTTTAACAGAAAATGTGTCTTTTCAGAGTTTTCACTGAATACGATAAAAATTCTACATTGAACACTTAGTTTCGGAAAAATATTAATTTTTTTTATTCACTTATTGTTCTAAACTAGTAAAAACAGTGCTAAAGTTGGGTTCAAGCCCAATCTAAAATGCTACCAGGTTTAACAAGTTCGCGATAATAGACACTCCCTTCTTCCCTGGCGGACCGAAGGAACCGAATGGCCTCTACAAAGTACCCGTAAAGACCCAATTGGGTCCCTATTCGGTTCCTTTTTAAAAAACAAAAAAAAAACAGCAAGATCAACTTTTAAACTGTTGAAATTCGGATTCTACTTTAAGTTTTCTATTAGAAACACACGGAGTGATCGCAATACTTTTTTTTTGCAGCCTTAAAAATTAAAAAAAAATGTCATTAACTTCTGCTCAAGGTGACTTCAAGCGCATCCATAATAGCTCAAGTACCCAGGATAAAAGAATCCATTCAAAAGACGTCTCTGTGAATTGCGTATCTGTCATTTGCAGATTCAGAAAGTTAAAACTAAATCGGTTTGCGACTATGTCAATCGGTCATTTTCTCAAGCAGATTCGAAGCTGCCATGCACTGCAATAACCATTTCGAGCAAGGTCGACACACTGAATCGGTTTCCTTCTTGTTGAATGAGACCGACTTTTTTTTAGGTTAAGCTGCCATATTTCACATGATTTTTCAAATTTATAAATGATTAAAAGATACAAATAAATCACGCGCAAGTCTACAAGATTCCTTTTGCTATTTCAGTTCTAGAAGTTGTAACGGCTTTTGCGGCATATAAGTTGGTCAACAAAATTATAACGACTAAAAGTTTTTGAAAAACCAATCGGCAGGAATCTGGAGTTCCAGTGATAGATACGCAATTCAAAAGCCCTCGAAACCCATTCAAAAGAAGTGAATGGATTTTTGTTTCCTGGGTAGTGCCTCTGGCGGACCCAAGGAACCGAATGGAGCCTCTACAAAGTACCCGTAAAGACCCCATTGGGTCCCCATTCGGTTCCTTTTTAAAAAAACTCGAAAAAAATAGAAAAATAAACTTTTAAATTGTCGAAATTCGGATTCTACGTTAAAATTCCCTATAGAAGGTCACGGAATAATCGCAATAGTTTTTTTTTGCAACGGTAAAAAGTTTACAAAAATATAAGACGCATAACGCCTGTTGACTGCTGCACTTCAAACGCATCGCCTGTAAGTAGCAGTCAAAAGGCGTTATACATCTTATATTTTTTTAAACTTTTTACCGTTGCAAAAAAAACTGTTGCGATTATTCCGTGACCTTCTATAGGAAATTACAACATAATAAAGTATGTTGATAAACGTTTATTTTCCGGCCTGCTGATCTTAAAAAATTGTCTTGCTTACACTTCCATTTTTTTACAGAATTTTCTTAGAACTACCTCTTCAAAATTAACATCCATCCACACCTTATATTTAATCCGCTCGCTTTTATGGCCTAGCCTTCCTCGCTTCGCTTCGTCTCGCACGCATGTCGCAATTTTCTCGCTATGTCTCGCATTGCCAGCCTCTGCCTCCGCGACTAACACCTAATGCTTATCTACTATCGGCGAGAAAAGTATAAGCATCTGCTTTTGAAGCTTAACAACTCAGTCAAAAAAATGCTAGCGCAACAAAAAATAGTCATATAAAAGCTGAAAGTGTTCTAAGTAAATGAGCTCGAAGACGTTTATGTAAAAAAATTTGTGTGCTTAGCGGACTGAAAAATGTAAAAAAAAGTAAGGATTTTCGGATACATTTAAGAACAGTCAAGTTTAGAGCATTATTTCTTATATAAGGGGTGATTGGAAAAATTTGAAAAACTTCACGAGTATGAGCAAAACTGTTGTGAACCAGTTGCAGTAGAGAAATTTAAAAAATAATATAAATTATTTCTTAAAAGGACAAAAATCTGCAACTATATTATCTTCAGTACTTATACAGATATTAAAGCGATTCAAACTGCAAACTGTAATGGATCGGCTCTGTAATTATTTTTAATAACCCGTAAGGATGTGTTAGTCTTATTTTTTGTGAAAATCGCGATATTTTTAGACATTTTTTTGTTGGAGAACAAGTAGCAGAAAGCAGGGGGGGCCTGTTTTTTTACTGCCGACCGCTGGTGCCATTTTTCGACCCCTGGTTCTGAATGCTTGGATGGCACCTGGCCACGGGTGGAAGAAAGGGATCGGTGGTCGGCAGTAAAACAAAAAAAGGGTCCCTCCTGCTTTCTGTCACGTGTTTTCCAACAAAAAAAGGTCTAAAAATATCGCGATTTTCACAAAAAATAAGACTAACACATCCTTACGGATGATTGAAAATAAATACAGAGCCTGTTCATTACAGTTTGCAGTTTGAATCGCGTTAATATCTGTATTAGAACTGAAGATAATATAGTTGCACATTTTTGTTCTTTTAAGCAACAATTTTTATTATTTTTTAAATTTTTCAACTGAAACTGGTTCACAATAGTTTTCTTCGTACTTATGCATTTTTTAAAAAGTTTTCCCATCGTCCCTTGTATAAGAAATAATGCTCTAAACTTGACATTTGCGTAGAACACTTTCAACTTTTATATGACGGTCTTTTTGTTGCGCTAGCATTTTTTTGACTGAGTTGTTAAGCTTCAAAGGCAGCCAATAGTTTTCTCGCCGATAGTACTACACTCAATCCCTGCGTAGACGAGCTCCGTCTTGACGAGCGTTCGCGTTGACGAGCAAGATTTGACTTGCCATAGCAAGCGAAATCGCTCCCTTTCTATCCCCGCCCGTCTTTTCCGGCGAAAGGAGATGGTAAATCCGCCCGCAGGAATCCCCACCCGCGCGTGTTCGCTTACTCCTCTCTCGTCCGAGAGTCGATGTGCATTTACATTATTTACAATTTTCTCACACCTACTTCTTCTCCTATTTACAATCTTTCTTTCACCATTCCTCTTTCTACTTCCTTCTCTTCTTCACCATCTTACCCAAAATCCCCAAAACACCTTAACTCATGGGCTGCACTCAAGTTGCGGTCCACGGTCAGAAAACCCTTCATTTGGAACCCGTGGTCACTTTAAATCGGAGAAGTTGCGTTCCGAGTTCTCTTCCCTCACCCGTGCGACGAAATTAGGGCAGTAGAGACGGGGGGGGGGGGGGGGGGGGGGGGGGGGGGGGGGTTTCTAAATTGGTACGAAATAGGTATGTACGTATAGAAAATCACGATAATTGCCAGTGTCTTATTGTGTCTTCTGCATGTTGTGTAATATGTTCCTAATCTTATTATTTATTTCACTTAAGTTGACTTAATATTCATATTATAATGAATAGAGAATAATTAATATGTTCAGATTTCGGCGTAAAAGTGAAGATTATTCCATTTTTTTTAATGCGCGATTTTTCCACCTTTCTAAAATGTCATTATTAGAATAGGATATCTCAGAAAATAATTTATTTCTATTTCCATAGCGGCCGCCGCATAGTTTCATATTCCCCAAAAGTGTTCATATTTTGAGATTATTTAATTTCTTCTAAGTAGTTCAAAAAATATGTGTAATAAATTGTTTTAACTCCTTTCTGTGGCATATAAGTTTTGGAATTTTAATTTCAATCAATCCAAGTCTGCCTCTCCGGAGTTAAAATTATTTTTAATCACACATTTAAATAGATTTTTGTAATGCATTTTTAAAAACTTTATAATAAATTATTAAAAGATGAATAAAGATAAATTCGAATATTTTTCGAATTTATAAGTTATGAAAAGATTTAATTATGAAAAATAGGTTAAATAAACGCTTTCATTAAATTTCACTAAATCGATTTAGAGGAATAGGATGTGCACTTTTTGTGTTCTCGTTGGGGGATTTTTGGACGGAGGAAAAATCGCTTATTCATAGGAGTACAAATTCTTAATTTTTCTCAATTCAACGTTTATTACCGGGCTCTTCTCCAACCAGTGCTCAACTTTTGCATCCCCCTTCCCGCACAATCCACACATTCTCTACTCTCAAGAAAGCCAGAACCAGAAGATGGATGCGATCATTACAGACAGTGAATTTTTGGTAGTAGTATGCACTTTTTTCGTTCAAAAATGTTTAGAGCCTTCAATTTTGTTCCGATTTTGATTTAAAATAAAATTAAAGTTTATTAAATTTTGAAGAGCTACGCTTTGAAATTTTTTATAAGCTTTCGGGGCTAACAAACAGGAGTGTTAGAATTCAATAACCGGTTATTGCACGTAACTCTTCAATTTATGGTAAATTACCATAAATGACCTTTAAAATGACCATAAATCATTCTTCCTTTATTCGAAATCTAATATGGGCTCGAATCATGACAGTATTTCGAGAAATGTCTGAAATCATCCATTTGTTATAAAAAATATCGCATGCATCAAGGGGGAGAAAGTCATTTTCCCCCCTAGGTGCATAATATACAATTTTCGCTGATTCAGTTCTGTTTCTTCAGCATTACCTGTACCGCTCGTTTTCTATACCTGTGTTCCCCTTAAAGTGTTCATTTAAATGTTTAAAAGGCTATTTTCGCCCAATAAATCTAGTCTGTGAGGTCTTTGAAAAGGGGTGTTAGTAGTGCACTATAATGTTAGTGAAAATCGGTGTGCATATGCCAAAGCGTTGAAAACCAAAGGATTGAGAATCAAAAATTAAAATTTGTAAAATTTTGAAATTATGTACGAGAAGGTTGGAAATTCAGAATCTGCAGGTTTCGATGATTTCAGATATCTAACTTTTTCTTTTTCATGTTTAAAATTGCAATGAATATAACGTATCTCGTAAATGAAACAAGATCCGCCAAAACAGACAACATTTTGCAATTAAACTTCAAAGTAGTATAATAGTATATAAGTTATAATTATAAATATGCATAATGAGAAAATTCATAAATTAAACAAAAGTGTTAATAATTTGAAGAAAATTCTAAAAAGGGAGTCGGTTTGGTTGCGGCTAGGTACTCACTGAAAAAAAATGGTTAGTTGCGACAAGAAGCTCCTTATTAGTAGAGTTGGTGTAAGCTACAACTACTTCGATGGTAACAGTAACTAACCAGTTTTGTACGGTAACAAGTCGCCGTTAGTCCTCCTATGAAGGTTATATTAGTGAGGAAAGTAATTGCTGTCACAACAAAAAAATTAGTTAAATTTACCAGCAATTTATTTTCCAAGAAATAAAAGTAGTAAAGCTTACAAGCTTTGCCCCTTGGCGATATTTGGCAGAACTGAATTATAAGCAGTGCTGCCAACATTCGCATCGAAATGTTTCGTCATGTTTTCGATGATCGCCATTTTAATCCGAACCTTTACGTATAATGTGTAAACACTTGGAAAATATTAAAGAGCATCGTATAGATCCTTAGGGCGTCCTCTACGGCCTACGTTTAGGGCACCTCTTCAAGGAGGTCTGTTTTGAAATAATCGTGGAATTAATATTTTTTATACACTTTTAGAAAAATCTGTACGAGGTTTAATATACATGTGTGTGAAGCAACTATGCAGTACCGCTACTGAAATATAACATACATTGGTTTAGTTAATTTAGCATGCATGTGTCTTAAATTTAATAAACAGGTCAGTATAGCAATGTGCGTGAAAACTCAACGTGCTTTAATTTCTTTAAATCTTGTCAAATATTCTCAAATAAATTTATAATATAAAATTTTTCGACTAAATTATTATTTATTATGAAAGTGCAATGTACGGGTAAAACTTTTTCCTAATTTCGCCCTGAATAGTCCAAATTTAAGGCGTAGACAGTTAATTGTAGGTTAGGTCTGTTATTTATTTGCTTAATTGAACTTTTTGACTAAAAATCGAATTTAATTTTTGGTTAATAGAAAGAAAGTATTATGTTTTATTATTTACAATCGAAAATTACTGCTAAACTTATTTTGAATTGGTGAAAAATGGAATTATCGGATTTTTCTTGTGATTGATTAACATGAATGTATATGAAATTTAATATAGCCGCTCTTGATGGCGATTTCATATGCTTGATATATTAATTTTAATACACATGGGTATATTATATTTAATATTATTTTTAATAGTGTAGGATTTATTTCCAGTTACATTGTTGGTTCTTGGCAAATTTGATTGATTGATAACCTAGATGCGAACTCGATGTGTCAAATAAGTTCAACCAATACTTCAAAACAGGCCTCCGTGAAAAGGTACCCTAATTTGTATAAATACATCTTCGTGACAATTGAGCCTTCCAGCTGGATGAATACAATGATATGAATTGTAAGAAAATATAAGATTGAATAGTAATGTCATATAAGATTATATAATAGTAATGATTACTACTTTAAGTAGTAAGATGAACTAATTTAATAGTAAGACTTACTAATTAAAGTAGTAACGCCTACTATTTAAAGTAGTAAATACACATGCCTGAAAGTAGTTCCTACCATCGAAACTTATAGCGAGAACAAATAAAGTAGCAAGGACAACTACTACCAATCTTGCGAATAAAAGTAGTAGCCTCAACCACTATAATATCAGCGGCATATATTACAAACTAAAATAGTTGGGTCTACTACTTTTTTAGTTAGTTAGTAGTAGTAGTTGACCGTCCCATCATTTCTCAGTGCCGTTTTGGTGCTGAAAATTAGCACAAACAGCCACTGAAGCAGCACTGACGGTCCAGTGCCGTTTACCAGTGCTTTTTCAGTGTTTTTTCATCGGCAGGGTAGCCTCAATAATATCATTTTCGGCTGATAAAAAACCAAAAACAAACTCAAAACTGTTTGTACTTGTCACTTTTCTAAATTCAAGGCTTATCAGAGATCTTATTTTCAAAAATCACCATTTGATCCATGTGCCAATTGTCCTATTGAGCTCGGTTGGTAAAAAAATCTTCAAAAACATCTTGGATAATTATTATTGAGCAGAATTCCTGAAAGTAAAATCAAGAATCCAACGAACAAATTTGGATAATCAGCATAAAATGTTCCCATTGAAATCTGAAGAAATTCCTTTTCTTCCTTAAAAAAGAACAGAAAAAGAACTTTTCCTTTTGGACTAAAACAAAAAAGAAGAAAGAAAAATGAGAAGGCAACCAACCAAATCCCCTTCCTTCTCGCTTTTTTAAAAATTTTTCTTTTCCATATATTAAGAATTTATTTTTTATTTATTTTGTCTTTTTTGTGGTTTGATAATAAAAACAAAAAAAAGAGGAAAATAAATCGATAACATTCTTACACCGAAATTAGACGAAACAAATTTTTATTGAGGGTGTTGGTTAAATCTAATTTTGAATTTTTTCGTATAGGTACGGCACTGAGACAAACAAAATTTGTTGAGGAAATGATTATTTTCACGAAAAATATGGATTTTGCGACATATAGAAATCAGCGGGTAGCAGACGCCAGCATTTGAACGGTTAGAATTGTTTGCAAATTTATTTTTTTACTCGTTATTCTTACATAATTGAAGAATTCTCGAGAAATAAAGGGTCACGTCTTTATGATGGCGACCCTAAATTTTGTGAAATACGTGGCGAAATAGAGAAAAATGCAGACAAAATTGACATGCCCTGTGTGTGTCTTGTAACTATATTTGTGATCAGCCACAAGATTAGCTGTCAACTTCACGCCATGTACATCGGGGCATGGCATGCATGGGGTTAAAAAAATTAATTTTCAAAAGTTTTTAAGCTATTTTTATTGCGATTAAAACAAAAAATAGAAATATCAAAGCATTATTTATCAAAAATTAATTCATTTTTACATTCTCATCACAAAAAGTATTAGATTTGTGTAGAATTTGATCCTCACTCCAGTCTTTTAGTGTCCTAAAGTAAAGGTTCAGTTCGTTATCCAGCCATTTCGGATTTAAATTCAAAAAGTTAATGCATTTTGAATATTTTTGAAACCACTTTTTTTGAAGATTCAACAAATTCTCTGTAACGACACACGAAAATGAACATTTTAAGCCAATTAACGCACGATATGAAAAAAGTCACAGAAGAAAAACTTTTATTTTTGAATGCCCTACAGGATTATCGTAAAAAGGTTTTGAATTTTCTTGAAAAATCGAAAATTCAAATTTTGACAGCATAACAAAAAATAGAAAATCGAAAAATTACATTTCTTGGTTTAACCGGTCCCAGCGAGATCGCGGTAAAATTTCAGGCATAAACACGTCTCACGCTTGTGAGACAGGTGGTCACTGTCTGTGACGGAATCGTGCACCCTGAGGACATGGAGTGACCCAAGGATGACCGCCTTCTGCATTTTTTCCGCAAATGTTTTAGTATATTGTTGACACACAGGGATGCTTCTCAGGCTGTTAACCAGTGAAAGCTTGGCACCTCCAAGAGCGCCGATTGTAAGAACGATTATTTTAATCGAATATTCCAGGTACAATCGTCACAACTCCCTTACATAGTTCAGTTCTCGAAGTCAAGGAGAATTATGTCAGGCCTCGAGTGTGCAACAGAAACAATTGTCGAGAATAAAAAGTTTCAGTATATGCGGTACTCCTTATTCTGTACAATTGACTCTATTTCCCTAGGAGAGATTAGCGGAGCGATATTAAGATTAATTCCGTAAGAGTGACAGAGATGGTAATAAAGCACTCTTAGAGCCGCATTGTGCCTTTGAATGTAGGTCGTTCACGCATGAGTTGGACAACTAGACAGTATGTGTGCCAGATGCTCGTTGGCTGAACATGTGGCGACGATATATTAAGGTGGAAGTGACACTGTCTTGACTTGAGAGGGCCCTGACGGACCGAAGCAACCGAATGGAGCCTCTACAAAGTACCCGTAAAGACCCCATTGGGTCCTCATACGGTTTCTTTTTAAAAACTCGAGAAAACAGGAAAATCAACTTTTAATTGTTGAAATTCGGATTGTACGTTGAAATTCGCTATAGAAGGTTACGAAATAATCGCAATAGCTTTTTTTTCAACGGTAAAAAGTTAAAAAAAAATATAAGACGTATAACGCCTGTTGACTGCTACTTACAGGCGATGCGTTTGAAGTGTAGCAGTCAACAGGCGTTAAACGTCTTATATTTTTTTCTAACTTTTTACCGTTGCAAAAAAAACTATTGCTATTATTCCGTGACCTTCTATAGGGAATTTTAACGTAGAATCCGAATTTCAACAATTTAAAAGTTTATTTTGTTGTTTTTTCAAGTTTTTTTAAAAGAAACCGAATGCCCATTGGGGTCTTTACGGGTACTTTGTAGAGGCTCCATTCGGTTCCTTCGGTCCGCCAGGGGGTCTCTTCCTTTTGCTACTCTATGTGCTGTACCCAGAATAATCCTGCTGTAAAGACATTCAAGATTCAATATCCTGCGACCACCTTGACGGCGTGAGATGTAGAGTCGTGGGACAGAAGACTTCAGATGCATGCTTTTGTTCATGTGCATAACCTTTCATGTTCCGATATCAAGGGATCTGAGTTTGTCCTTCTAACATGTAACCTCTTCAAAACTACCCACTAAATAAAACGTGGAGTCCAGGTTTTGCTAATTTTTTCTCCACGTCGTGGAGTCCCCGATTTTGTCTAAAACTTGGTCACCTGTTGGGCACTGCTATAGCATTTTCAACCTGACTGTTCAAGAATTGGCCAACTCTAACTTCAAGTTTTATTATCAATTTTTACCACAGAAAGCGAGCGTAGAACCACTCAACTTTTACCAAAACTCGTGAAGGTGCGTATCTCCACGGCGTGGAGCTCTAATCGTGCGATCCTGGAGCTAAGCTCGCGACGGTGTGAGCCTGCGCTATGGGCCTCTTTTTGTTTTGCTCGCACCTCGTGCTTGAATATTTTGCCTTCTTCTCAGTATGGGCAGGATACTCGAGAACAGCATTACGACAAAGCCATATCGTGTTTATACATACATGTGCTGGAACGTAATGGAAAAACTTTTTGTAAAAATTGATGAGCAAAATATATAATTCCTTATTGCTCAATTATTTGTTCATTATGTAAGTCCATATAACTCATGCGTTAATTTTCCGCTTTATATCATGGATTTGTTCACTTAGAATATCGTAAATTGCTTTTAATTTACATTAAGTTAATATTTTCGGTTGAGGTACAAACGATATTGTTGCATTGTGCGATGGTTACATTGTCGGTTTCAATGTTTTATTAGAAGAAGAAAAAGTCCACAACGATAGTCCAAAATTGCCCATTTAGATACTTCGTTTCTCGCCAAGAGTTCGTAACATCAAATCTGTTGGATAAGACGTTTGTATCTGCTTCGGAGAGTATCCTTTATAGATGTCACATCCTAAATGCGGCTCTATGGTAAGACCAGGTATGTATAAGTCTAGCGCAAAGGGGTCGTATAGCGCTTCTATCGATGAGCTTAGGGTCTTCAGGGGATGTCATTAAGTTTTCCTCGCTTTAAATAAGCATTGGCGCATTTTTCTCAACCATATACCATTCTTATTTCCTTAGTGTATAGGTCGACAATCCCCTGTTTGCCGCAAAAATACCCTTGGGAATGGCGACAGTGGCAATAATGTGAAAGAAAAGAGGAGTGTGCTCATCGTGTCGCCCTGAAAGACACCTCTCTGAAAGGTGACCTTGTAAGTTGTCACAGGATTTTTTCCAGATGAGATAGTAAATCTTGTTGTCCAAAGCAGCTTCAATCTCCCCTAACGGACAGAGTGAACGAAAAGGATACTCTACAGAGTATCCTCTTAGTATCCACATTGTATCCCTTCCGTATCATGCAGCAAAAACTAAAAAACAGCAATATCAACTTTAAAATTATTGAAATTCGGATTTTACGTAAAAATTCCCATTAAAAGGTCACGCAGTAATCGCAATAGTTTTTTTTATAACGGTAAAAAGTTTAAAAAATATATAAGATGCATAACGTTTATGTATGGGCAAAAAGTGGGGAAAAGGGAATTGAATAATGAAAATACT
>NC_046658.1:35203765-35218555 GCF_010883055.1 Belonocnema kinseyi
CTCCAAATCCCCCTCCCCCCTGGCTACGCCGCTGATTACGATTACTTCGTGACCTTCTAATGGAAATGTCAACGTAGAATCTGAATTTCACCAATTTAAAAGTTAATCTTGCTGTTTCTTTGTGTTTTTGTTGCATGACACGGAAGGGTACTATGTGGTTACTATGCGGATACTTTTCCCAGTGGGAACGAATGTCCTAAGACGTTTTTAGGACGTAAGGCGTATAAGATGTTTTTAAAACGTTTTTAGGACGTTCTAAAAACGTCTTGGGACATTCGTGCCCACAGGGTGTAGAGTATACTTTCCGTTTACGCGGTCCATTAGGGTCTATATGCATCTCACGATTTGTGAATGAACCTTTAGGCTTTCCAAAAGATACAAGATAAGTTTATGGGAGGTCGAATCGTAAGCTTTCCTGTAATCATTCCAGGCCACCAGCAGGGCACGCTGGTAGGTTGCTGCATCTTTGCAGACACATATATCGATGAGCAGCTTCTCTCGACTTTCTGCTACGGCTTTCTTTGAGCCGGGTTGTTCATACATTTCTTGCGACATAGGTCCGATTGTCCGAACAATCCTATTATTTAGGATAGCTGTGTTCAGACAAGTGATTGGCCTGTAATTTTTCGGGTCAGCTTAGTTGTACATTTTCGGCAGGAGTAATGTGTGGCCTTTCACCAACCACTCCGGAATTGGCTCTTTCGACTTTAAATATGAGGAGAAAATATGATATATTGACTACTTTCTTAAACGGACATCTCATCCGCAGTGATCAGTAGAAGGACGCATGGTACTGATCCCTAAGACCGGAGATTTGTCAAGTCCAAAGAACTACCGGCCCATAGCTTGTTTAAACACCAGCTACAAGCTATTCACTGGCATCCTCAAAGAGAGGACATTAACATATATCGACCCGGTATAGAGTGTAATAGTTAAACAACGCGGCTGCAAGAGAGGACTGGCTGGTTGCAGAGAGAACCTGTTAATAGACAGGTGTATTCCCCAGGATTCTGTCTGGTATCAACGCAATCTGTCCATGGCTTGGACTGTGTATCGAAAGACATTCGATAAGACGAACCGTGAGCTACTTATAACATCCAACAAAAGAGAAGTGACTGCCCGCTATGTCACATATAAGAGGGGGGTCTTCCAAGCAAGCTCTTAAAGCCCTATACTTTTCTGCATCTCCCTCTTGCCTCTATCTATTGTGCTCTGAGGAAAAATTTCTGGACACCTATGTGGCCCGCGGAATAGAAGGGAATTAATGGTCAACCACCGTTTATACATAGACAACATTAAACTCTATACCTCTTTCAAAGAGGACCTAAAAATCCTTATGAAGGCGGTATATAGGTACTTTTAAGCAATTAGCATGAGTTTTGGACTAGACAAATGTGCCTGTGTCAATCTATATAAAGGAAGAATAAAAAATACATCATCACCTCAAGATCAGGATCTTCAACTCATAGGGCAAAATACGATTAATCGTCTGGGTAATGGAGAAAGATATGCATATGTTGGAATACCGCAAGCGAAAATCCAAGATATGTGTGTGTGTTTAAAATGGCCCTTGAAAAAAGGTATCGCCAAATTATCAGAAAAATTTGAGCTTCCGAATTATCCAGGAAGAATGAGAGCCAGGCGACCGAAGCACACGCAGGATGACGTCAATTCATCGAAGTCATCATCCTAGATTTTCCATATCTCTCATATACCCCCCCCCCCCTCTCCGAGAAAAAGGGGTCAGCGGTTTGCTGAGCTTAGTGTTTTTATCTAAGAACGGTTCTAGCTACAGCCTGCTCAGTTCTAAAAAGCACAGATTCTCCGATGCGACTGGTGCATCAACATGAAGTCGTCAATGTTGCGGTATTTGTATACCATGCCGCAAATAGAGCCGTAAAGGAGTATGCTCTCCCATTTGATTCCAGTGACACTACACATGATCTAGCTTCACTAACAGATTTGGTGCTCAAAAGTCGTGTGTAGGAAGCAGAAAATGCACTTCTACTAAGGGAACATGAGGGAACATAGTTGCGTAGAAAAGGGCTATCGATGGGTCTGTCCAACATGTTTCGCAAATCTGCAGGATTGAGATCGGAGACGGTGGGATTTCTTTTCGCACGTCAAGATGGCGTTATAGACACTTTATTTAACCGTGAGTGCATAGTGAACGTACACAATGCGACTCTGAAAGTGTTATATTACCATCTTTGGCATATCTATCGTGTTGATATAATGCCCGTCTTGATATACGCCCAAGGAGAAATGGAGTCCGTTGTCGAGATCTGCAGATCAAGATAATTAACGTGATTGAATTCTCGGCATTAGACGATGGTAATATCACGGCAAAGGAGAAAGGAAAACGGGCGACATATAAAGTTCTTATTTTTTAGCAGAGCAGGCAGTACAGAGGCTACGACTTTCATTTTGTGGTTCTCATTATCGGCTGACTTGAAACTCTAATAGCTTTATTTCTTAGCCAACTCCGAAAAATCCCGGCTCTCCAGCATCAGGCACAGTGCATCACGAGCCAGATACAAAAGGAGATCACTTTATTCTGGGATCACTTTATCTGGTCCGTCAACACTGTTCCTCCGAACATTGTATAAATGTTTTATGGAAGCTTCTAATGTGTCCCCTTTTCTTGTGCCTCCAAACCATGGAGGCAGAAAATCTACAATATCGATGAAGTTGAGAAAAATATAAAATGTTTAACGTTCTAATCAAACTAGATGGAAATAATTTTTTTAAATTAAAAATTTTCTTTAAAAAAAAAGATCTTTCTCTTTTACTCCACTGGAAATCAAACCACAGAACTTCTGATTTCCGGTCAGGTGCTTTTCCATTAAGCTATTAGAGAGATCAGAATTAGAACTTTAATTAAAGGAAGTAACGCTTATTTTTAGCTAGGTGTTAATGGTACAAGTAATTTTTTTCAAATGAATCTGTTAATCTTAATCTTATATAATCTTAATCTACTGTGTGCCCTTAAAGACCCACTTTGCGGACGACGTTAGTGTTTTTATAAGTTTAGAAAGTCTCATTTAATGTGGAGCGAAAGAGAAAGATGTTTTTTTTCAAGAAAAAAATTTAATTTTAAATTATAGAACCTTTTTCTCTAGAGGTACCCGTCCCACGACTTTCTAGAGATGAACAACTCCCTTGCTAGATTAGTGTTGAGCGCATTGGCCACCGAGGCTCTTCCAGGGTGTCTGCCGTCTTAGGTCTTCCGTGGATAGAGTACGCACTCTAGGGAACAGTCTTGTACGAAGTATCTTGCATTAATTTTCTGTCCTTGCTTACCTTCTAGAATAGAAGGAGCAGGCGTGGACGATGTACACTTTCTGGTCACGTCGGGACTGGTTGCTTTCAGGAACTATAATCGTAGTTTCTGGAGCCTACAACTTTTCATAATATAAAAAAGGTACAGGCAGATGGGTATATTTCAAGGAGACTCCTTTCAGTGCACTATGGTACTGTTTAGCGTTGAACGCATTGAGCAAAACACTAAATAGCATATCTTCTGGGTTCAGAATACATAAAAAGGAGGATGGCCATCAAATGACTGATCTTCTGTACATAGATGACCTGAAGCTTTACGCTAGTTCAGACCAGAAATTGCACCAAGTCATCAATATCACAAAGCAGTTTTCCGATGATATCCACATGGAGTTCAGACTAGATTAATGTAGAACAGTGCATTTAACCAGAGAGGAATTAGGGACCGCAGAGTTAGAGAACGAATTCGAAAATGATATCGAGGCAATGGCTTCGGTTGAGTCATCTATATATCTGAGTATTCTTGAATCGAAGGATATTCAGCATACGATAGTTAAGACAAACTTAACGACTGCCTCCACTAAAAGACTTAGATTGGATTATCAAGAGTTCTTTCAATTCGGCAACAAAATCAGGACAGTCAACACATATGCCATTCTTGTCCTCACTAACTTCTTCGGGCTCATTAAATGGTCTAACACCGACCTTGAAAAGTTAAACTAAATCGTTCACGTAAAAATGACGAAGCATCGAATGCACTACATTAATTAAATGTTTGAAAGGGTAGTTCTACCATAGCAATTAGGGAGTAAGGACGTTGTAGATATCGTTGTAGATGATGTAGAGGAATTAGAAATATAATACAGACGGATAGCTGTCCATGGTAAGCACCCCAAAACGTTAGATCAACATGAGGTGGATAGTGAGGTATTCAATATTTGGCTAAGAAAGCGTGTTCTGTATTCAGAAACGGAAGGATTCGTCATTGCGATAGAGGACAACGTTGTCAGCACCAGAAATGATCGCAAACATGTGCTACATCAGGAAGTGCTTGACCAGTACCGATTATGTGACGACACTAAACATAGGACTATCAACAGGACATGCGTGCCTTCCTGTACACCATAAGGCGTTGGAAAAGCAGGAGAGATGAGACCTGCAATAGTCGAATATTTAATTTAACTGAAAAATGTCTATCTATCGAAAATAATTCGATACATAGATTTAAAACTTTCACATTCCTGTTTGTAGCAAAAAACTTCCACAGGACCCCACAATAAAACGTTGTCGCCACGTATATTCTAATTTCCCCCAATTCATTTAGAACGCTACAATTTGAATTGCTTTACTTTATGAGTTTTAAATTAGAAGTTCCCTAATTTAATATATTTTATTTTAAAATTGATATATATCGTACACGATAGAATGTGATATTTTTAATGTTGCGAGTTAAAAATTATTTAATTAAAAAGTTAAACATATTACATTCTTCCTCAAAGTTCATTTAGTAATATAATCAGGAGCGAAAAAAAACTTGTTTCAGCTTAGCATATTCTTGAAACAGCTTTTTTTCTTGTTTAGTGAAACCGTGAGATCCAGCATTTTTTCAATTTTTGTTGAGGTGGCTCTTCGTGAATTAATTGAACTCTCATATCTCGCAGCATCTGAAATGAATAACGCATTTAAAAACAGGCATATTCTTTAAAAAAATAAATTCACATAACAAATAATAAATGAAAAAAATTACTCTTATATCTTCCTCTGGCAATTTGTTTATTTCTCTATGCTTCTCAAGTAGAAAGATTTTATCACTTTAATAGTTGTCACTCTTAGAAGCTTATTTCACACCGTTTTACACCTCTTCAAGTGCCATAATACTACGTATTTAAACAAAAGTTTTAAATCTTGGGAATCTCACGACACTCTAGAAAGTATCCTTATAGTATCCACATAGTTAATAGGCGTTATAGGTTTTATATATTTTATAACTTTTTACCGTAGCAAAAAAAAAAAAATATCGCGATTTCTTCGTGACCTTCAGATGGGAATTTCAACATAGAATCCGAATTTTACGAATTTAAAAGTTGATTTTGCTGTTTGGGTTATAGCTGTAATGTTTGGGTTCTATGCTTAAGAAACTTTATAAACAAAAGAAAGCCACTATTTTCCAAAATTCATGAACAAATACTTGTTTTAATAACTACAGATATTTTTGTACTTTCTATTTATCACATATTCGTCCAACTTTTTCGATTTTTCCGACTTTTCCTGTTTGGCCACCCTGGAATGACGATAAGACGTGGACATCCTTCCTCCCTTTTCCAACTCCACAAAAATCAATTTGCAAGATTTTTGCTATTTGTCCCAAAAATGTATACACAATAATTTGAAAGTATTTGTAAAGTTCAAAATACACGTGTAGTTAGGCTTGCAGTTGCCGTAGCTCGTCCCTGCTAAACTCTTTGAAGAGTTTGATGAAAAAAGCCTGCGTCTAATGATGTGTTTCACTGTTACCATTTTAGGGTTCGCAGATCAAGAACCATTAATGGCGGCTAATACACCAAGATAATGCCTTTAATCCTGCAGCAGGATATGCCTTTGCTGCAGGTGAAGACTCTTGAATATAGCGCTGAGGTCGCATGTAATATGATGATGAGCATTAAACTCGGAAGCCAAGCTACAAAAATACTCCAAGAAAAATGTAATATAATTCATTGTAGTTTCGACTTCAAGGCGAAATTAGTCAAATAAGAGCAAAATTTGGACGGTTAAAGCAATTGCGAGAGAGCAATCGGTCTCAGAGGCTGACTCTTCGCGTGAGGATGACCATTAGGCCACATAACATCAGTTCATGAACATCTGCGACCCTTGAAGAAGTGATTAACTATCTTAAAAAGAGGATCGTGAACGTGAGAAGAAATGACAATAGGTGTTTTCTGGCAGACGTAAAATGTTTCTATCGCAGACTTGCAGATGGCAAAAACAAGATCAAAATTATTTTTAACTACCTAGGGCCAAGGAAATAACTAAATATTCACCGTGCATCTGGGGTACTCAAAGATCAAGTCAACTGGACACGACGTAGCTCCGTTTAGAAAAAGACAGAGTTGCACGGTTGCCTGGGATGAATAGTCTCTCCATTTCAGCCTCCGATGTAACTTGCATTCTAAAGAGGGACAAGAACTGTAAAACAACATGTGTGAATGAGGTGCACAGCTTCTAGTACAAATATCTGCCGGCTGTGTATCCCGCCCTTGCTTGGGTTCTTTAAAACATCGCGGGGAACTCAGATCAGTTGTCCTCTTTTATGACGGAAGGCGCAACGCATATGATACCCAAAAAGGTATTTGCCAGCAGTCCTAGTAATTAACAACCTATCACCTGCCTGTCGAACCTCTATAAGTGTCTCACGGCTATCAATTTTGGCTACCTTAATAAATATTGTGAGGAAAACAACGTCCTCTCCGAAGAACAAAAACGTTGTTTTCAAGGCTTCCGTGGTAGCAAGGACCAAGTCACGAATGACAGTGTGTTTGTGTTGCATGTGAAACACCACCATCGCAATTTCCACATAGCCTACATTGATTACCAACAGGCGTTTTCCTCAATACCCCGTGATAATTCACTTAAGGTCCTTAAGGAGGGCGACCCATGTAACACCTCAAAAATAAGCGTATTTTTCGGAATTTTTTTGGTTATGAAGAATGTAACGAATCTTTACAAACCTTTTATGGTTTATTAAGGCACTTTTGAGTTAACAAATAAATTTTTATCAGCCATAAGTAAGCATTGAATTTTTTATTCTAAGGGCAGATGTCGAACATGGAGATGCAAAACTGCCCGCACTCTAGCTTCTCACAGATTCGTCTAAAACGAAAAAACAAAAAAGTTTCTTGAATTTTATAATCATAGCTTCTATGTAAAGCTAAAAAATTACAAAATAATCATTTTTGACAAAATGGCGTCCGTTTAAAAAAAAGTTTAATTTTCACCCAAAAATTTGCATGAAATTGTTTAAAAAATAATTGTTTGAAAAATTTGTTTTCCAGTTCAGAGAGGTTCACACAGAAGACAATCATTTCAGCTATATGTGTATGCAAGGAAAACTCAATCGGTCAAATATATCTTGAGTTATCTTGCGGGCAGTTTTGAAAAATATGAAACTGAGAAAAACGCGTTTAAAGATTTACATGCTGAAAAAAGGCAGCATCGGCAGGCTAGCGCCAGACGCGCGGGGCGCCTTTTAGAGGTTAAATAATGCGGCTGGGGCTCTGAAAGTTTCACAGCATGTTTCTGGGACGACTAGCTTCCATTTAAGCAAACAAGCAAAACATCTTTTTTTTGAAGCCGTTACATGGGTCGCCGCCCTCAGGACATATAAGATCTGCCCGCGCGTCATCCACTTTCTGCTGCTCGCTGTGCACTCTTAGTGCACAAGGAATAAACGTCTTAGTCGTAGGGTGGTTAGGGTTACCCGGTCCTATATGTTCAAAATTGAGGTGAGAGTGGCTGAATCTCTTCTCACTCACTTCATGTACAAGGATGGCATAAAGTTGTATGCAAGCTCAGAGTCGAAACTTAACAGCATACTTAACATTTTGCTGCAGTTCTCCTATGGCACCAGGATGTTTCTGTGTTTGGACAAATGCAGAACGCTACATTTCTCCTATGGAGAGATAAATTTTCCACTATTACCGGACGACCGTGCTTTGACTGAGACGATTACTGATGAAGATTTGTACAATTAAAAAGACGCTTGAGACTGCTTTTTGGCTAGCCTTAATCTGCTTTGGGCGTCTGACCTCGGTGTGCGGAACATCACAAAGAGAATGAACACCTATGCCATTCCTCTCCTAACATAGTTGAGACAGGATTTAATTCTGAGACAGGTTTCCAATAATAAATAAGCAAAATACTGATTACCTTTTCAGAATTAGTCCCTCACTTGTCGCGGCTTGGGTCCAAACTGCCAAGGCTCGAGAATTTGTATTTTATAGTAAATTATATGTTTTGTCGGACGCCAGCTTAGTCGAATCCCGACCGGCAAGGAAAGCATTTAATTTTACTTCACTAATACAAAGCAGAGACTAAAAGATTTCAAGGGAGGTTCATTGGGATCACCCAACAATTAAATCGCAAAAGCTACAGAAGTTCCAAAGGTGTACATAACTTTAATGGATGGTTTGGTTACACTTACATTTTGATAGTTTGAATAGTTCTATTTAAATTTCCTTTCACAATTTAATATAATTTTAATCCTTCAGATTTCTTGTCGGTGAACAATAATTGGTATAATAAGATCCAAGGATAATTATGAACTTCGTCAGAACTTCAATACAATTTTACCGTCACGGTCGGATGTTTGGCGAAAAAATTAATCGCTTCCGGCCCACCTCATGTTCGAAGTATCGGCGAAGCTACTGCGCATGACCCACACTAGGGACCTAAGACCGCATGTTGAACGTTTGAGCCGCGGGACTGTCAGAGATTTGACGTATCGACAATATTCAAATTTGATTTTAAAGTTATAAAAGAGATCAAAACAAAATTATCGTTTTGACGTCTACGGACATATATTTTAAGTCATGTTAATTATTCTACAGCGTAGTTAAGTTATTTTCCTGTTACATAGTCCTTTATTTCAGTCACCTGATGACCCTTTTTGCCCGTTAAATGTTGCAGCTGTTGACTTCCAGAATCTGAAACATCTCAATGATAAACAGCTAGCTGCTCAGTGTCGATGTTAACAGCTGCATACAAGCAAAATCCTTAAACATTAGAAGTTCCTCGCGCGGATAGTGATGCTTTAATCCTTTAGTTAAGACGGGAAGAATTCTTTCCGCAGGCAGAAGGATTTGGCATTGCCAAACAGGACAGGGTAATTAAAACGAGGAATTATCAAAAACACATTTTCAATATGGCAGCAGTTATTGACGGATGTCGCCTTTGCGGAGATCCCAATGAGAGCATCGAGCAAATCATTTATAGCTGTACGATGCTTTTCTCGCAAGAGTACACGCGTAGACAAAATGATGTTGCTGGGATCGTACACCAAAATATTGACCTGAACACTGGTGTACTAGAGGGATTTAAGCCCTATGACAAATATAACCCAGTTAAAGTACTAGAAAATGAAGATCATCTCCTTTACTGAGACAGGACTATTCTGACAGACCATCCGTTCAGACAAAAACGTCGAGATGTTCTCTGGTCAGATGAACGTGCTCAATACCTGAGAATAAGAGACATCAGAGTTATCCTTAACTTTTTTGCATAACATAATGTTTGGATATATTGAGAAGATCCAGAAATACTCGGAGCTGAAGCAGGAGAACCTGACCGTGTGGAGAACCGTGTGGAGGGTGAAGAAGGTCACTCTTTACCCGGGCGTGATCTGCTCCACTGGGAACGTTCATGCGAGGTTCGTTCGAAGTTTTCTGAACATGAACAATGATAGCGGCTGAAATTACCTTCTATGGCCATTCCGCTTACACGATCTATGCCTGTGATACATAGGCACTCTAGTATGAATGTTGTTTCTCAGTAGAGCTCTCTAGCATACATTTTCGAATCGCTATAAATGGACTCTCTGGTATGACTGTTAGATTCCTATAAGTGGGCTCTTCAGGATGACCCCTTGGCGGACCGAAGGAACCGAATTGAGCCTCTACAAAGTACCCGTAAAGACCCCATTGGGTCCCCATTCGGTTCCTCGTTAAAAAACTCAAAAAACCAGCAAGATCAACTTTTAAGCTGTTGAAATTCGGATTCTACGTTAAATTTTCTATTGGAAACTCACGGAGTAATCGCCATACTTTTTTGTGCAGCGGTAAAAAGTTTTAAAAAATATATAAGATCTATAACGTATGTTGTTGCTATAGTTACAGATGATGCGTTTGAAGTGTAGCAGTCAACAGGCGTTATACGTCTTATATTTTTTAAAACTTTTTATCGTAACTGGGATCGATGAGTAGAATGTTGTAGCTCAAATAGGGCTCCTCAGTGTGATTGTTAGATCCATATAGACTGGCTCTCCAGTGTGTATACTCGAAAATTATAACTAATGCGCAAGCAGAAAAGAGATTAAGTATCCTTCTTACGTTAAAAGGGGTATAAAGCTCTTTATCAAAAATCCTTCAAAAGGTCTTTTTCAGGATGGTAGAATTAGGTGAAGCTAATATTGCTCTTCCTGATTTGCTCGCTGAAAACGCGGCTTCACTGTAAAATTAACCATACAGCAAGTACAATTCGATTGTGTGCACTGAAAAATCCACATTCCGGACGAAGTTAGTGTTTTGGAAAGTTTTTGAAAATCTAATTTTTCCGTGTTTTTTCATAATTTTAAAAATATATTCATATGCACTAAATGAAAAAATTGTTTTCTCAGATCCGTACAACAAGTCAAATTTGACTATGTGTCCTGAAAAACCCACCTTGCGGACGTGATTAGTATTTTGGTAAGTTTTGAAAATCTCATTTTATCGTGCTTTTGATTATTATTTTTTCTATATTTATATGCACTTAATACAATCAGGGACCCAAGAATAACCATGAAAAAGATTCTGTTGAAATACAACCATTTCTGGAATTTTTTACAGCTTCTCATGGCTCTAGTCCACAGCGCGACGTCCCTGCTCATGATTGTCGTATCCCCACCACCTTTACGATTATCGTGCGACACAAATTTTACCCCAAAACCTATTTTTCGTCGGAACAAGTCTCACTGCGATGCATTGCCACAAAATTAGTAGCGTTGGTGGAGATTTGCAACAAGATTGTGCAGGAATGTCGCGCTGTAGACTAGAACCATGAAAAGTTGTTAAAAATTCCAGAAATAATTTCATTTAATTTGTTTATATTTCGATAACGATATAATAAAAAAGAAACGTAATAAAAGAAAACACATAAATTATATATGTATTCCTCTCGGTAGAATCGAACATCTCCATTACATCTTTTGTGAAGAACTCGAATCACGCACACCTCGAATAAAACGAAATAGTGTTGTTTAAGCTACTTTTTTTGAGTAACTAGTTACAGTTACGTTGCTTCGCGAAAAAAGCTGCTAGGTACAATTTCGTTACTTGTAACGGTAAATAGTTACAGTTACTAGATAAGTTAACTTCAAGTTACCTAACAAGTTACTTTTCTTACTTTCTTAATTTTATAGGTTAAAAATCAAAATTACTAAGATGATAATTCATAAAAACTTAATTAAAAAGAAATAAGCGTTAGTTGAAGTAAGATTTTCCGTCATATTTTTAACCGAAAATGTGCATTTCTACCTAAAAGCATATGAAAGTTTTTAACAGAAAAAATTTAATTTCCTAGCCAGAAGAACGAGTTTTCAACAAAAATGTACTTTATGACCAAATTTGGTCATTTTACCAACATAGTTGAATTTCTATCAAAATACATGAATTTTCAAACAAATGGTTGAATTTTTATGCCTAAGTAATAAAAAAGAAGAGATGAATTATTAACGAAAAATATAATATTTGATATTATTTAAATTAAAAACATTTCAATCTTTTTCAAATCCATTATGATAAATATATATTATAAATGATGTCAGAATTATATTGATATATATTTTTGGGGAAGCTTCGCAATGGCAGAAGATAGGGTTCAAGCTTCCCTTCCCCGTAAATTTTCTAGCATCGCTGCTGCAGACGAAGCGTCAAAATGACTAAGAGACGAAGTCCGAGATGACCCCGAAGACGAGGAAATGTAAACCTTCCAGAACTCATCCGGCGATTGAACTTAACTTTGAAGAGAGTACGATTGAAAAATGACTAATAATGCAACGAGCTCAGGATCGGCGAGAGGTAGATTATAAGGAGGGCGATTCCAATTATTCCAATTAATAATCTGAGGTAACTAATGCAGCTGACTCAGATTCAGATGCTCCAGTCCGTCGGCGAGGTTACAGTATGTAAGCCCACCTGTAGACAGTGATGAAGAAGATAGCCCAGTCAAGAGACTGACCCAAGATAATCTCCGAAATTTTTTTCCGAATCTGAACAGTCTCTGGCGAAACACCAATCTTATTACTGGGACTAAGAAAGGCTTGATGAACCACTAGTAATTGTTAATTCTGAGGATTCGGACGAATCGAAAACTGCCCACAATACAAAAGATTGCCGACATTTCCGACTGAGAAAAACAGACTCTCATACTAAAGGGCAGTCGCGAATCATTCACATATTTGGGTGATAACATTGTACATTTTTAGTTGCGAGTTACGAGCTAGTAAGTCCTATATTGAAGTAACTTATAGCTGCGGGGGCTATCGATCTGATGGAGATAGGAAGCGCTGAACCGAGAAGGGGTCAAGTTCTATCCATGCCTCGCGGGTGATTTAAAGTGTAACCGTTATCCACAAAACCCAACATTTCGATGACCTCCTTGAAAAAAGTTTAAACTAAGCCTACGCAACTTATTACTGTTTCTGAAAAAATTTCAGTTTCTTAAAAATTATTTTTAAATGGCGCATTATGGAGATATATGCGATAGACTGACGAGGAATCTCTTCACCGACAAGCTAGTGAATTTTTTCGCAAACATAGCAATACAAATCACGGTTTATTATGGCGAATTTGAAATTCCGCTAGAAGATAGTCGGGTACAAATGATCGCTCAGTTTCACAATAACCTAATCGGTGGACACAAAGATTTCACAAAAACGTATCGTAGAATCAGGGAGTGGTAGATGTGGCAAAAATTACGGGATGGCGTTACCGAATATATGCAAAAATGTCGGAACTGCGTTGAAAAGAAGCTCGTATGTGCACTTACTCGAGAGCCGATGTTAACCAGAGACACACTTTTGGATACCTTCGACAAGGTTTCCCTTGACACGGCATCCGAGCAAATACTGTATTGGAGTTGCGATACCTAGAAGGTTAGCAATAAACCTGTAATCTGTGTATGGAGCATCGAGGTGCATTTTAACAGGTCACAGTAAAGCGTTCGTCGGCAAGCTCATGCAGAAAATTTAAAAAATCTTAAAAATTGAGCATGTTACAACTTCGGGATATAGTTCCCAAGACGGGGCCTTAGAAAGGAGCCATGCGCTTCTAGTAGCATGCATTAGGCAGTATGCTGGTAACTAAGGCGACTGGGATTGACTTTTCCCATAAGGGAATTGATGACGAAATTAATAGATTAACGAAAACATGCCGCGCAAAATCCCATAGCATCCAAGGTACGGTCCAAGGCTCAACGCATTTGTGACTAGAAGAACCCTTCCCGATCTCGAAGGAAGGATTCCTGGTTGATCCACAAAGATATCACCAAATTTTTACCGATGGGTGCAGCCTTCGAGCCAGTATGGACGTACCGACAGCAGCGGTGGGCGTTTGGTTTAACCAAGGCTATGAACTTTAGTTCATGGCAAACGATTTTGCTGAAATCAAGGCCGCGGTAATAGCTATCAAAAAGGCCACGAGCGCTGATATCAAGAAACTTATGAGCAATTCGGGCATCCGTTATTTTACATTGATGGCTACACAAAGTCGCGAAGTAATTTTGAAGCCAGGGGGTGGTAGATAAGTAGTAATCGTCCTATCATAAATAAACTAGAATTTGAAAATTTAGAAACTATAGCTGAGAATTTAGACATTAAATGGGGCTCTATACCAGCACACAAAGGCTGTGTCGCTTACGAACAGACATATGACCTAGCGCGAATTAGTGTAAATAAAGAATTGGCACAAGATTCATATATTAATTTTTTATACCGATAATTCGAAATCGATCTCGGCACACAGAATATCGTAGTCATTCCAACTGTTCACTATTTAATACACAATGTTAACTCGGCAAAGCTTTCGAGACTTATTCAAACTTCAAACACAAGACTATATTTTTACTCTTATTGTTATTCCATTATCGAATTGCACTATAAATTTATTTGGGTGACGAATCAAGATGATAACGATGATCTGGATAAGCCTGGGGCTACTGTCGATTAATGGGGGATACTCTTAACCCAATGGACCTGGACTTTTCTCCAAGACTAGGTGCATCAAGAACATGGGGCTTGATTACGAGGTGATGGCTTCTCTTCAACGAAGTAACAGAGTATGGAGAGCGACCTTTTTAATCGAGTTGCAGCCACAACTGAATGTCCTGCCCGACTAACATCGTGGCTACATTGTCACAACATCAAATCAATCTTTATACAAAAAAAAAATAATCAGACAAGGAAACGACGCAGGCGCAACATCACTTAAAAATCCATGAGCACTACAATTACATTCATGCAGCCCTTGGAGGGGTAACAATATTGGGAATAGGATTCTTTCTCTGTCTGTGCAGAACCTAGGTAGCCTACATTTGGAAAACCGCACGGATACACAAACTGAAACGCTAAATCCATGTGACATATCTAACAGAAAAGAAAATATATAAGTACGTTTATATACACTTACACAGATGTTTCAAGCGTGATTTGTTCATATGGCTGCCAGGAAACGAGGACGCATATTAAAGGAGTGAGTTTTTATG
>NC_046658.1:35218655-35238354 GCF_010883055.1 Belonocnema kinseyi
TTAAAAATTTTTCATAAGGACAACCGCAGGATTTCGCTGGGAGCGGGCGCTAATCTGAAAAATTGCACCCGCTCCCAGCGAAATCGCGGTAAAATTTCAGACACAACCACGTCTCATGACCGTGAGATAGGTGGTTACAGTCTGTAACGGAATCAATACGGCGATCCAGCAAAAGCCTTGTGTACCTTAAGAACACGGAGCGACCCAAGGACTACCGCCTTCTGCATTTTTCCCGCAAGCGTTTAAGCATATTGTTGACACGCAGGGATGCTTTTCAGGCTATTAACGAGTGAAAGTTTGGCACCTCCAAAAGCGCCAATGATAAGGGCGATTAGTTTAACAGAATATTCCGAGTACAATCGTTGCAACTCCCTTATAAGGTCTTGATACCTCTTTTGCTTTTCATTCTTCTTGGCTATGATGTTTTTGTCATCTGGTGCCGAAAATTCGATAACGAACATGGTTCGCTTCTCGAAGTCAAGAAGAACCATGTCAGGCCTCGAGTGAGCAACAGAAAGAATTGTCAAAAATATAAAATTCCAGTATATGCGGTACTTCCCATTCTCGACAATTGACTCGATTTCCCTAGGAGCATTTAGAGGAGCATTTAGTGGAAATGACACCGTCTTGGCATGCCAAAATGAAACCCTCCGTACCAGACTTCAATGCGGGCGATTTAAGGAAAGCAAACGTTAGCTCACAAGACACTGACTGATCCTTCACATATCTGTGGAAGATACCGTGCATCATCTTATCGAGGAGCTGTTCACGAAAGTTTTTCTCTTGCGCTTTCTTAATGCGGGCTTTCAGGAGTGAGTACTCGAGATAGATAAGATTTGATGCATTTTGCTCACCCCTAATACTGAAGTTAAGTCCGAGGTTTTCAGCAGCCTTCTCCGCTTCTTTGTACAGAAACGCTCCTTTACCCACTTCTTCGTGATTCCTGATCATTTTAAGAAGAGAGTCTCTTTGATTTGCAACTCTATGTGCTGTACCCAGAATAATCCTGTTGTGAAGACACTCAAGACTCAATATTCTGCGACCACCCTGACGGCGTGAGATGTACAGTTCCGGAACGGAAGACTTAAGATGCATGATTTTGTTCATGTGCATAACCTTTCTTGTCCCGATATCAAGGGATCTGAGATCGTTCTTCGTCCATCTTGAATGAGGATCTGTGGCATGCCCAGGTATGTATAAGTCTCTCCAGCGCGAAGGTGTCGTATAGCGCTTCTATCAACGAGCTTAGGACCTTCAGGGATGCCATTAAGTTTTCCTTGCTTCAAATAAACCTTGGCGCATTTGTCTAACCCAAATTCCATTCCAACTTCCTTAGTATATCGTTCGACAATCCCTAGAGCTAGATTTAGTTGCTCTTTGTTTTTCGCATAGATCTTAAGATCGTCCATGTAAAATACATGAGTGACCTTGTACTTTTGATTTGCAGGTTTGCCCCACAAGTACCCGCCGGAATGTTGAAGCGCTAGAGATACTAACTATTTGACCTAACTATTTGCGTTGAACCTTTAAGATTTCCAAAAGACAGATGATAAGTCTATGGGAGGTCGAATCGAAAGCCTTCCGATAATCAATCCAGGCCATTGATAGGTCACGCTGGTAAAACGCTGCATCTTTGCAGACACATCTATCGATGAGCAGGTTCTCCAGACATCCCGCTACGCCTTTCTTTGAGCCATGTTGTTCATACATTTCTTGCTACAAAGGTTTAATTGCATGAACAATCCTATCATTTAGGGTAGCTGTGAATATCTTACACAGTGTATTCAGACAAGTGATTGGCCTGTCATTCTTCGAGTCAGCTAAGTTGCCTATTTTCGGCAGTAGTATTGTGCGCCCTTCCACCAACCACTCCGGAATCGGCTCTTCCGACTTCAAATATGAGATGAAAATACGGGCCAAATGCTGATGGGTTGAAGGAAACTTCTTCCACCAGAAGGTTTTGATACAATCTGGTCCCGGTGCGGAATAGTTCTTCATCCCTCTCAATACTTTTTTCACCTCCTCGGTAGTGATGGGTGGGCATTGTTTATCAGGTGTGATGAGTGCATTACATAGCTCCTTGAAGTTATTTATATTTTCTGAGTCTTCGTTCAGTCTATGCTGCACTTCGTAGACTTCTCTCCAAAATACTTCGACTTCCTCTGGTTTGGGCGGGTATTCGACAGTAACTGGAGGGTCTTGGAAGAGTCGAGATGGGGCAAAGAGAAACTGTTGATTTTCTCTGACCCACCTCTCCCTTCGCTCCAGACTTCTCTTAGCGTCAGATAGTATCCGTATTCTCTCAATAATATGCTGCCTGATTGTCAGCAGCTTCGACTTTTAAGTGTGTGATAACGGGTCCGGAGTTCGCGCGCGAGCTTTCGAACCTTGGCGGTAAAATTCCTGTCAGCTGTAATTTAGTCAATCACACACTGAATGCGGGACGCGTACTGTCTAGCCCAGCCTATTTTAATGGCAAGTTGATGAATTCGTCTTTTGGTCTTATGATCAACCGTTGGTTTTTTTACGGTTCGCAACCGCCAAAGCTCTCGCTGCATTATACACACAATAATTGATAGTCCAGGTGTCGGATTCTCCGGAAAAATGTTCACGAAGCTCGTCATCCATTTTAGCTAGATCTTTAGGCCTTAGAGATACCTTGGTGTGGATGTTTCTCCGGGTCATAAAGCATCGCTCTTCCTCTATTGGATGCCTGTCCGCGGTTGGTCTTAGTGTCGCCTCTCTTTCTCTATAGCCGGCTTGTTCTAACTGTGGTAGAGTAGGCGTTCGGCTTACATAGCCTCTTCTCCGGAGTAGATCCGCATGGTTTCGCAGACGTTGCTACGAAAAGTGCGAAAACTCCGGGTGTTTTTTGCACCAAAGAGCATGCAGCTCTGCCATGTAACCCCGCTCAGGGGCAAACTCGCATCGTAGCACTCTAGCAAGTCTTGATTCAGTCGCTCCGTCCACCTAAAGGTCGCGAGATCCAGTCGATCAATCGCATTGAATCCATTTTCATTGGCTCCCCCAGCTCTAGAGTGGTGGGCATTGTTCGCCGATCCATTGTCGGGAGCCCTGCGCGTTCTGTTGTTTTGAACCGCATTTACTACAACTATGTTTGGTGTTGTCATTGTTGTTCCCACGAGAAGCTAGGGAAAGGGGTTCGTCCATCCTTGTAGAGCCCGGCATGCAAGGATAAGGCTGCGTAGTCTGAGAGGTCGCCCGGTATCCCAGAGTCACCGTTCTAGACACCACACCCAGGTGCCATTCAGCTTTCGGCACGGTTTTCACACCTCCGCTCGGGGGTTAATTCCTTCGAGACCATCCCTGGACAATTGTCCGCGACTGCCTATTTATTTTTGTAACCATATTCAGCAGAAACCCTTGGTACAGGGACCCTCTATCTGCAACCCGAGGACGCGTTCGGTGGCTTTGTCATATGAATTAGAGAGAAGGAAGAAGTGACGGTACGTCGTCGCTATCCTCGCACGCTTTCTGCACCGCAGCATTTCATCGCCGTGGGAAGTCTGGAAACGTTGATCATCTTTTTCGCACGATGCACTTTAGCCAACATTTTGCACGGGCTGAGCGACATCTCGCGAAAAAAATGCACCTGTAGATATTAACGGCGGAGGTAATGCCAGGACTGCGACGCGGTCAGACAGATTTGCTCTTCCTAATTAAGCAGCCGGAATCGCGAGTAAGAAACTTCACTAAGTATCTAATTATCGCAGAGAGAACTTGAATGGTCCGTTAGTTTATTCTAAACTGACTTGTTACACGGTTTCTTCCTTTTGTTTTTTTCTGTCCGGATACCGGGTTTAAGGGTTCACATTAGTCTTTACGAAATCAAGCTGCCTATCTCTCCTAAAATGGACATGAACTCAGAGCGCTTCCCCAACAGCTACATAAGTAAGCCACGGGTGAGGACCGATCCACATTGAGAGTCGTTATCGTCGACATTCGAACGTATGTGACGGTATACGCACGTAGTTGCCAACTATCCGAGCAGTTTTGCCGTTTCGCTTTTATCGTTTTGACGCTGCGACCCTTGGTACGAAGGCACCCCTTGCAAAGCCTCAAAATCTGACAAAAATGGATACCTCCCTTCGTAAGGATATTTCGAAAGTGTCCCACCTCTGGACTATCAATTGTTCAGTTTACAGTACGGCAAGAGCTTCGACTGATTCAGATCGAAAGCTAAACCCGATGATGAATCAAAAGACCAAAAGTTGCTTGCTTCAAATGAATAAGAAGATTGGATGGGCAAAACAGAATGCTTCCCGTGTTCAGAGTGTGATTGATTGCATAACATCTAGTAGGCTATTTACGTAATTGGTCTGAAAGTTCACCCATAAACTGAGTGTCTACCATCTCATACTGAACAAGTCAAAGTTGCAGGCAGTCAAGCAGCATATTTTTGTCAAAATACGGGTGTCAACTGACGCAAAGAGAAGAATGAAGAGAAGAGATGAGTGGGTCAGTGATTATCCACAGTTTCTTGCTGACCTATCGCGCCTCTTTAGCAAACTCCCTGTTACCGTCAAAAATCCACCCAAGCATGACGAAGTAGATATTTTTTAGGCAGAGCTTCACAAGATCACGACACTGAAATTAGAGGAATACACTGAGAACATCATTAGCTTCAAGTAGCTTTGGGACAGCCTCATAGCATCTGAAGAACTTCTTCACTGCAGGACCAGATGCTGCATAATATCTTTGCACCCATCCTAAACGAGAAGATTGTTTGAAGAATTGGGCTTGTGTGGGGAGACACAGTGAGCCTCAACCAACTTCAATTTAAAATTCTTACTCAACGCCAGTTTTTGGCAGGATTTCATTCACTGATATTTCCCGCATATTTTAAGTGACAAATGAAAGAAATCGATCGAGTTTTTTTTCGAAAATTAAATTTCAGTGTAAAAAAATTGTTTTCTGAAAAAATGTTTAATTATGTGTACGCTGTAGCACATTTGATGTGAAGTAAAAAGTTTATATAAAATTTTGTTGGAAACAAAATTTGGAATTTCTGTAGAGGCTTTCGTAGCGTAAATAGGTTTTTTTATTCCTAAGGTTACTGAAAATTTTTACTTGACAGAAACTCTTTTTTTAGGATTCAGTTATCTGTTATTGCCCAGATATTTTGAGCTCAGATGGAAAAAACAGAGTCCTTTTTTTGAAAATTCACAATTTGATTTTTCAATATTCATTTTTTTAATACAAATTTTCTTATTTACTATTTAAAAGAAATCATTTTTTCACATTTGTTCGTGTGTAAAATGAGCATAACAAAAGTTCACAATCAAAAAATGAACTTCCAAACTACCTTATTTTTCGGCTTATTATAGACAAAAAAATAACAATTTAAAAAAGAGGGAGATAATAGGAAAAAGTCAACCAAAACCAACCTCTTACTTTTTTCTTTCTTCGTATTTTTCATACTATGAGGAAACCAACATGTTTCGAAGCCATGCAATTGAAAACAGATATTGTTACACACACCCAAACAAACACATACATTACCTTTTTTAAGAGAGATTGCGTTATCTAATTTTGTATTCGGTAGTGAAAAAAGTTACAAAGATAAACAAATTATTTTTTATAATTATATTTAAAAGCAACAATCTTAACCAAGGGGGGAAACTTTTTTTCTGATATCCTGATATATTTAAATGTTATTTAGAATCAAAATATTCGAATGATCAAATTCATGTGTATTTATATATTATAATCCGATATTTTTTACTCAGTACATCACGACACCAATTAAAATCCTGTTAAAGGTCACACACAAAGTCTCTAAAATTTAGGAAAATTCACAAAAAGACGAGAAAATGGAAATCCCGATGAATATAGTTGAATTAATTAAATTTTTTATTTAAATGAAAATGACACTCGAAAAATACGTGGTGTAGTATTCAAAGTCACGATTCCATCCCACTTTTTAGAGAGAGAAAAGCATTTTACCAAGACGCTTTTTAATGCGTAGCTCTTCGTATGTCAGGACAAGTGAGTCAATTTTCAACAAACCTATCGAACTAACACAAACATCTAAAATGCACATTTTACAAGAAATTTCACAGATCTGAGGAAAATAGCCAAACTATGAGAAATATTTTCTAAAATCACTATTCATTCTTCAGAAATGAATTAAAAAACAAGATATCAAAGTTGATCTGAAAATAAAAATACATAACATCAGCGAAGAAGTCTCCGAAGCCGATCAAAAAGTTTTCTTCAACAGATTTGGTCTTTCAGTCTGTCGCACAGTGGGAAAAAATCCGAAAAAGCTGGCCAAAATCACCAAAAAATATTTTTTTTATACGATTCTTTGAATGTATTATTTTAGAGCATCGTTAGGACCATCGAATTCTGGGAACTAAACAAAAAATGTATCGAAAGATTTCCTAAACTATCACTTTTAATTTAGCATTTGCGTGCGAAGAATCGTGCGCGCAAATACTGCTCAAAAAACTTTCGACAGTCAATGTTCTTAAAGCAGTGAAAAAAGTGGTTGTTTACTCTGCGACATGATTAAGACACAGAAAGGTATATAGAATTGAAATAAATCATGGACTATTAAAAGATTGTTATTGCATAGAAAGTAGTTACGAACAATTTATAGCCAAAACAAATATTTTGAAGTTGACAAATCATATTTGTGTATGTATACAAAAAAATGTCTAACATGTTTCCATTCTAAGACTTAGTCGAGCTTGCTTATGAGACATCTATTGTTCGAGGGAGACAAAATTGTATGCTTCCAGGTGCTTCTATGTCTCCATTAAAATTTGTTATCAAGTTTTAAAAAAATTGAGAATTCCTCGCATCTATATTTTGTAATGAATTGCAAGTTTTTCAATTTTATTTAAATATAATTTTGACTTACCCGAAAAAACACAAAGCGGCTATACGCACTAATATAAAAAGTGGAAATTTTTTGTTGAAGTTTTGACATGGGATTTGTAATCAGACTTTAAATAATCGTTTATACCAATTTTTTTTAATAAAAAATTTATTCAGCATACTCTTTCGCCGTAACAGATTCGGTATTTTTCGCAATTTTTGTTATCGAATTCGTAATCAGCGATCAAAAAAAACTCGTGTGTAACATAATTGGGCCTATTTTATGTATATTTTACATTTTTGGCCAGCTGCTCGCGATTTGGTCCCACTGTGTGTCGGCGTTGAACAAGTTATCTGCGATTAACACTTCCGCTTCCGGTCTACTGTATGCACAAGTTTAAAAAATCAGTCTTGTCGAAGGACCTAACTTTTGCTTTCCTCAGATCATCAGGACCTAATTCAGGTTTCATTTTCCCGTTCCAGAACGGTGTCACACAGTGGGAGGAAATGCACTTTTTTCGTTGAAAAATGTCTAGAGCCTTTAATTATGGTCCTATTTTGAATTAAAAAAATTAAAGTTCATTCAATTCTGAAGAGCTTGACGCTCCGAACTTTTGTCTGCTCTTAGTTATTTATTAATCATTTTTTCAATCAAAGTTTGAAAAAACTGGACTTTTGTACATAAGAATTTTTTGCGCTTCAATAACAGATTAGGTCAAATTTACATTGTTGTAAATGAATATTTTGGGACTCATAGAACACAAATAATTTGTTCATTATTCCATTTATTTGTCATAAACCAATTTTATCAACAAATTAGTAAATAGTCTTATTATCTGTAAAAAAATTCTGTTTGCTAAAAGTGCTTCATATTAATTTACGAATGACACTTAATCATAAAACTAATTAAAACATTTATAATAACCATTTTTATAAACAATTTTTGTGGCAAAATATCAAAATTTGAGATTTTTTCAAATTATAATTTCCTTCAATCTCCAGAACCACATCAGGTATTCCTTAAAGTAATCAACATTTATTATTATTTTATCAAATATAACAATTAGAATTTTAATATGCAAATTATATAAACAAATTACAAATGTTGGTAGTTTCACTTGGAAAGAATCGGGTTTCCAATCGCAATAGATTGAGAATGAATCATAACACTGCATGATAAGATTCACTCAATACAAAATTTTTTGACAATAATCCACCGACTTGTTAGGCGAACCCCCAATTTTGCAAAGATTCATATCAGAAAACGAGATTGGTAATAAATGGAGCAAAACAAGAATTTTTTTCATGAATTTCAGATTTTAGAAATATTTCTTCTTTTTTAACTGATAAATGGATCCGAACTCACTAACAGTTTGTGTGCTAAATCGGTGTTAGTAGCGACACGAGAAAACTTACGTGAATTGAACTCCCGAATATTCCTGTAGTTTTTATTCCGAGCTTCACGTGATTTTTCGGAAAGCTATCCAATTGGTAAAGGCAAATGTTTCATAACATCAGGTCCATGCAATAATATCTCATTGTCATAGTATATGTTTAAGGTGTTTCCAAGTCAGTTGATTCTCTACTTGTTAATTTGTGCAGAATGTACGCAAATCTTTTCACTAACTTCAAGTATATCCCTGTAATTTCTGCTGTTAGTCCTGGGTCTGCAAAAAACCTTGTTGTGGTATTGCCATCATTGGATGTGTCTGAGCCTGGTTTTACTTCATCTATTACCAATCTTGTCTTCTGATGAAAAGCTTTGCAAATTCGAGCCTTCGGCTTATTTTGCAGATCTTTATAAACATAAGTATCAACTCAACATTTTTTTAAATCGAGTCGATAGGCTATATGCAAAAGATTTTCCATAAAGTGAACCCTAGCATGTAATGTTGACTATCCATTATCATATGACTTGATATCTATAACTTTTCCTTTGACTCTGCCTAAGTCATTCATCTCTTTAGGTGTAGCTTGAAAAATGTAGCAAGTCATAGACAATAAAGTTCCAGGAAGAGCCTGGCAAACTTTTAGGTCCAGCATCGTCAACTTCATATAAGGGTTGATCACAAAAGTACCAGAATCGTTCTTTATTAATGTGTACTTCATTTTATCGTTGTTGTTGTTGGTTTTTTTTTTTTTTTTTTTTTTTTGAAATGATGATATTACTGAATGGGGTTTTTCTGGAGTTTCTTTTGTGAATTCATATAGTATTGGCCTGCAATAAGATGTTCACGATGGATTAGGATTTTGCTACACTACAGAATTTACCGAGTCCTCTAAGTGAATTCGCATTAGTACCATTCAAAACGGCGAAGATACTATTATCCACCATATCTGGATCATCTTTCTTTTGCTTGTACAAATTTTGGCTTGATGAATCATCACAACCCTTATTTCATCATTAAATTCAAGTTATAAGGTTTCGTTTTATCCATAAATGGAAGAGAAGTATCACGATCTTTAAAAATTAAAATTATCGTGTGATCTAATAAAGATTTTAATCCGATCTTAAAACCGTTTCCCGTTAATTTTAACGAATGTGAATACAATTCTTCTATAGCTTTTGTAAAAATGCCGTATGCTGGGTAAATGTCAGCATTTATCTTTTTTGCTTGCATATGGATCATGTAATACTGATTTTTAGACAAATCATCTACCTCTATTAACGCCAAAGCTTCTTCTGACGTGTAAGGAATCGGGAAATAATTCATATTTTCATTCTCATCGGAAGGTAAAATTGAATTTCTAAATTGTGATACTTTCTTAGTACCGCACCGATTCAGCGAACGTAAAAAACCCTCTCTTGTTTTGATGTCAGTATATTTTTCCCGGATATCCATTAATTTCCTTCGTTTTGTCGAAGTAGAACATTCTACAATGTCACCTGAGTTTGGCCTTCCGCATTGTTCATTACTTTCGGGTGGAAATCCCACGATAAAATAGGTGTTCAACCAACCTGCATTGGAATTAGAAATAAAAAAAATCGGATAGTCTTTTTGAGAACTTTTAATGTATCTATTTTGTCTTAATGGAAAACCATTTGTGCCCATTCTGGCCATCGAAGAAAATTTTAATTCAATAAAACCTTAACCGCTTAAAACATTTCTAGTGCAAGAAAACATTTTTTCTATGCAAAAGGGCCAAAATTTTAATTTGTTTATAAAAATTTTAATTTTTATATTTTATTAATTATTATTAAATATTCATCATTTAAAAGAATATCTGAAGTCGTCCTGCCGATTAAAGGAAATTATAATTTGAAAAAATCTCCAATTTTAATATTTTGCTACAAGAATTGTGTATAAAAATGGTTATAATGAACTTTTAAATTAGTTCTGTAATTAATTGTCATTCCTACATTAATATGAAACAATTTCAGCACAAAAAATGTTTACTGATAATAAGGCTATTTGTCAATTTTTTCATAAAATTTGTGTATAACAAATAATTGGAATAATACAGAAATTATTTGTATTCTATGAGTCCCAAACATACTTTGACCATACTTTGAATGGAAAAATTATTAATATACAAATATAGGAGACAAAAGTTCGGAATTTCAAGCTCTTTAGGATTAAATAAACTTTAAGTTAAAACAAAAAAATTAAAAATCGGACCAAAATTGAAGGATCTCGACATTTTCGAACGAAAAAAGTGCATTTCCTCCCACTGTGTGTAATTTCGACCTTAGTACAACGTAACCGCATTTTACGGCAAGCACTGAGTACCCAAAACACGTACTATCTAGATGTCCCACTCACGCGGAAACGACGTATATCACCAGACATAATGCGGTTCTAAAAGTGCTTTAATAACATGTTTTCGCTCCTACGGTGCAGCCCGCTACCCTAAGTATTGCTAAAAAATAATTAATAAATAAGTGAACGGTTAATTCTTATATATATTTTCAGGTATACTAATAATTAGTCGGTATTTGTTAGTTACAAGGTTTATAATACAATTAAAATCTTGCACGCAATGGGGAGGGGGGGGGGCACACGAATCCATAAACCTAAGCACGAAAGTCAATTGTCTTAATCACTAAACTATTAAACGAGAAGCGATCTGTATAATAATTTTGTAATGCATTTGTAACTGAGAGGTGGTGACCTCGGGAGCACCTTTTGAATACGCATGCATGCCATCGTGGCACACAACAAGAGCTATCGCATTTACCTCATGTCCATACAAGTCAGCTGAAACAGTTACGGAACACAAAAACGTCCTGCTCCAATCAAATCTCAAGCGTAAACAATCTGTGAAGAAGTTGTGCCATCCAACATTTTGTTTTTTTATTTTTAAAAAAACCCTTTCCTTGCTAAGTGGTAATATTGTGTCACATTACACCACATTGCCACTTAGGGGTGAGCTATAAGCAAACCAACCGGATCGATAGCATGTACCGATCCTTTGTTAATTTCCACTCTGCACCACTATTTTAATCTCGGTTACAAGAAACCCTCTATATTTCTTGACAAGTAAATAGTACATTTATTTTTCCTGCGTGTATATAAGTGATCGAATTCTCGGCTCAGGTCGACTATAACATCACTGCCAAGGAGAAGGAAACGGAGGCGAGATATCAAGGCCTTAAAAATGAGCTATAGCAACTGAACCCAAATTGTTCGGTTAAATAATTGTCCTTGTGATTGGTGCTCTCGGAGGTGTGAAACTATCACTGGTTCGTAACCCCAAAGCCATACCCGCGGCGCAAAAACATGTAGAGAGACTTGCGAGATGGATGGAGAAAGTTATCATCTTTGGATCGCTTCGTATTCTCAAGACACACGAGGGCTTCGCCAGACTGACGTTGTGATTTCGTCGTACTCTGTGGTAACCTATCTGACGGTCGTGAGACGTCACCATAAGGGTGTAATTCACTGTGGTTCTACGGGGTATCAGAATTTAAATATGCGAAACTAACGAAAAGACGCCTACATCACCTACCATGAGCTTTAAGAAGGTTAAGTACTTATTAAACTTACTGCCGAAATTTTTGTCACAATATCCGTACCCCTTCCTTCCCAACACCAAGACCCGGGTTAGGGGAGGCGATAGAACGCAACTGTGCTCCCCGGCTGGAGGTTGACCCAGGAGGGAATTCGTGTGTAGTCTGTTCGATCAGTATCATGTGCCCAGTCACACTCCTTAACTGAACCTTCCGTCCTAATCACCGTATAGTGCTAGGGTTGTGATCGATCACTTTCTTGTAAACAGTCACCCCCCCCCCCCCCCCCCCCCCCCTCAACCTTAAAAAGTGTGAGGATGGTAACCAATCACTCTCCTGTGATCGGTCATGCGCCTTTCCACCCGACCTTAAATTTTGAAAATGGAGAGAGCTGCGACCGATCACTCTTCAGTGACCGGTCAAGTATACCCCCCTCCCCTATGGAAAGGGAGAAAGGTGTGTGTTATTGGACCCATACAAGTAAAATATAATATTTTCTTAAGCGCTTATAATAATTGATGAAAATTTATATTATCAGTTTATTTGTCTGCCAGAATGAGCAAGCAAATGCGTGTACTCGATTTTTAAAATACACTAGAACTTCGATTGAATGAGTTCCGATTTACTGCTTCCGAAAATTGTTGCCTGGGTGCCCTACCGAAAAGAATCTTTGAGTATATACTAAAAATTCTTTAGGTCAAAGAAGCTCAGAGAAATTCTTTGCAGGCACTCAGGTAGATATTTTTAAAGGTCCAGGAAGCTCGTTTAAATGGTTTGAAGGCTTTAAAATATTCTTTCCGAAATTGAAAGAAGAATACGATCATAAATAACAAGCAGAGAGGCTATCTCAATAGAGCAGCCGACACTCAAGGGTCCTTTGTTAAGCTTTCGGATTAAAATTTAAAAGTAGATTTTTTTATTTCATAGTTAACAGCCTAAAACATAATAATTCGGAATCTATGGGTTTCGATGACTTTAGATATCTAATTTTTTTTTAATGCTTCAAATTGGAATTAATAGAACGTTTCTCGTAAATTGAATAAGATACGCCAAAAAAGACAACATTTTTTAATTCAACTAGAAAATTGTATATCATTATATAAGTTATAATTATAAATAAGTATAATGAGAAAATTCATAAATTAAAAAAAAGTGTTAATAATTTGAAGAGAAATTTAAAAGGGGAGAGCGGATTAGCCACAACCAACTACTGTAAATAACTCTGTCCGCCCGGGACGTGACGAATACAAAAGGAACATTATATTACCGTCGCACCACTCTTAAAAGGACCACTAAAAGAATCTTGAAAAGGACCCAAATCTCTCAAACTATCTCCGAGACTATTTTATTTCAAATCGACTTTGTTTATAGACTCAAATGGGCCAGGCTATTTCGTTAAAGAAAACTCAGAGATTTCTTTCGGTAGGGTGGTTCTGTTTATGTTTGGATCGGCTGGATTTACCACTAAAGGTCACTGAAGCCATCCTCGAAATCGGTGGTAAATCCAAATGCTCATGTACAAACCGCAGTGATAGCAGCCTGTTTAACATGCTTTGCATATCTCGAATGGAAAATGTGGTCCATCACAAATTCTATTATATTTAGAATAAAGGTAAGTTTGCCTCAACTAAAGATTTCTATGTTCATTTCTTGGTACTGTATTGCACTATTTAGAGGTATAACTCGAACAGTACGCAGTGCACACAGGTATGCGCACATCGCGCTCTCTCTCTCTCTCTGAATATTATAGGGGTTGCTCCGAGACCGAGAAAGAAATAAGGGTTGAACAGGGGTGGCTTGAGCGCGCATGCGCTGACCCGGGCGGGGGCTGTCGTGTCACGCTCTTAGCGCCCTAGCTAGCAGCGAGCCAGTTTTATCTCGGACTAGTGGCGTGTAGTCGTGTAGTCGTTCCTTCGACTCGTGTCGATTCAATTTAGCTACAATGCGCACAAAAACCGCCGCGTCTGCAGAGGACTGAGTCGTTCTTGCTTTTAGATTCGGATATGTTTGTGATATTTTTTTTTAGTGTGATATTAAATTCAAGACTGAAATCTTAAAACTTCGAAAAAGTGCACGAAAATTAATCTGGATACTAAAAAGATTGTGCAGTGTTTTCCAATTCCATATTTTTTGGCTCTTTCGTCCCTGAATGTACGTTGTTATCACGAGTTACAGGTAGGGGTGCCATTTAAGGGTGAGATTTCGACCTAATTTCATTGTTAGAATTGGTCTATTTTACTCTGGAGCTACCTTGTATTTGTACAATATTATATATTGTATTTTTATATTCTGAAACATTAGAAAAAACATATATCGCAATATGGTATGATTTCTATATTCAAGATGTAAGTAATAATCGCCATTTCGATTTAGCCCCTGAGTCACATTTCAGGGTCAAATCAAAACGTCATTTATACCTTAAAACGTATTACATAATGATAATTTCCCTCAAATGAGTATTTATGGCAAAAGCGAGATTGTTTACATATTCATTTCAATTATAGGATTTCCTCGTTAAATTAAACCATTTTAAGCATTTGCAGTTTTCAATCATTTAATATTTGCAAGTCTTGAATTTGAATTTTAACTTTTGATTTTATCAGATTAAATATTATTTGTTGTTTAAAGCCTAATTTGACATTTTTTTTAAACTATAAATTTGTCAATGTAAAAATATAAGCGTTGGAAAAGAAACATTTAGGAATTAAAATGACTAACATTGAATATTTTTAATTTAACATTGTACAATTCTAAGCGTTTCGTCTGAAATTTATCAAATTGAAACGTTGATCAGAATATTGTATTGAAATTGAACAACTTTAAATTGAAGCTTTAAAGAATGTTATTTATAATTTTAAGTTTTGCCATTTGAACACTTGAATAGGATAAGTACAAAAAATTATTAATCGAAATTTAAGTTTGAAGCGTTCAAAATTTCAGTTTAATTTTTACGACTGCAAACGTAAAAATTGTAATCCCGAAATACGTTATGAGCAGTCAAATATTTTTAAAAAAATTGACGAGTCTATGTCCTGTTCTAGCTTCGCTAACTTTTAAGTACGACTAGACGTATCCTTTGATTTTTGTAAGATTCTAAAAGCTTTTAATTTTCTATTTCCAGTAATGTGAATACTTCTAGATAGTTATTGTTGCATTGTAAATACTTCAAAATCAAGATTATTTAATTCGAACAGTCTACCGTTACGGATTTTGCAGAAAGGCTAATTCCTTTTCCAGCTTGTTCAGGGCTAACCTTACGAACAGTTCTGTAATTCTAGTTCATCAGATATGCTTGACCGGTTAGTTTACCAGAATATTCCATAATACAGTTTGTATTTTTTGTTGTATACTACAAATTATAAATTGTTCACTTTTGGTCCAAGTTATATCCTCGTATTTAGTCAGGAACACCATATGATCTTTATTTGTCCACCTTAATTAAGTAAAGCAAGATATAGTTTTGAAAGCAGATAAAAGTTGCGAATTTTTGATCTTGTAATATATGAACTACATTATTATTGTTGATTTTTTCATGATCAATGCAACAATTAAATTATCGAAGTGTCTCGTTATCCCGAACTTCGGGACGACTAGCCTATTCTCACCATTTGGCTACTCGTCCCGAAATTCGGGATGACTATCCTATTTTCACTATTTGTTTAGTCGTCCCGAAAATTATGTATTTTTACAATTTTACTCCTTTTGAGTTAGCCAAAGATTATGAAAACTGCTAGTTGTCCCTAGAAAAAAATCAAAAAGAATAAAAATAAAAGTTTCGTTATGTTTTAGAAAATGTAGTCCTTTAAGCTCTAACTCATCCAAATCAAATTATATATTTGCTCTGTGTCACCGTAGTCTTAAGTTCGTTCGAAACCTCCCTATGATTTCCGCGCGCTAGGATTTGGTCTTATTTTTATCATTTGAAGCGTGACAAAACTATGAAAATTTTATATTTTTCTTTATTTATTTTAATTACTAATACAAATCCACCAAAAATCCTAGTTTTTTTTTTGAAAATAAGGAATATCTTGGTAAAAAGTTTAGCATTTTTTTAAAAAGGATGTGCTACTAGAAATAATTTAAGTCACACCCATAAACCTTTCCAATATCTGATGAGGGGAAAGGCGGCCTTGTGTCTTATCACAGAAATAATTTAAGGTCACATCCCCTAGCACCTTTCTAACGCCCCATGAGGGGCGGCAAGGCACCCCTGTGACTGGTCACAGAAATAATGTAAGATCACATCCCTGTCCCTTTCCCAACGCCCCGTGGGGGCGGCATGGCACCCCTGTGACTGGTCACAGGAATAATGTAAGATCACACTCCTGCCCATTTTCCAACGCCCCGTGGGGGCGGGAAGGCACCCCTGTGACTGTTCACAGGAATAACGTAAGATCACGCCCCTGCCCCTTTTCCAACGCCCCTTGGGGGCGGGAAGGCACCCCTGTAACTGTTCACAGAAATCATGTAAGATCACACCCATGTCCCTTTTCCAACGCCCCGTGGGGCGGGAAGGCATCCCTGTGACTGGTCACAGAAATCATGTAAGATCACACCCATGCCCATTTTCCAACGCCTTGTGGGACGGGAAGGCACCCCTGTGACTGGTCACAGAAATAATGTAAGATCACACCCATGCCCCTTTTCCAACGCCCCATGGGTGCGGGAAGGCGCCCCTGTGACTGTTCACAGAAATAATGTAAGGTCACATCCTGTCCCTTTTTACAACACTTCATGGGGCGGGGAGGCACCCCTGTGACTAGTCAAAGTAATTACATTAGTTACAGGAACGAAGATTATTTCATGATAAAACTGTATAAATTGATTAACAGGAATTAAGTGTTTTCTATCATGTTGAAATAAAAGTTTAATGATGATAAGGCTGAAAAATAGTGCGATGCTCGAGGACTGAAAATCACTATATTTTATCAGCTATAATTGCACTATTAGCATTTTTTCAGAACGATTGGCTAAATGGTGAAAATAGGCTCATTGTCCCGAATTTTGGTGTGACTAAAATTTTTGGTAATTTTTGTTTAGTTAAAAGGATAAATTTCATAAAATGCATCCTATTCGGGACGACCAGCCAAATTGTAAAAATAGGCTAGTCGTCCCGAATTTCGGAATGACTAGCACTTATCTTCATTTTCCGGCTAGTCATCCAGAAATTCGGTATGACTAGCCCAATTTCAAAAAAATGCTATTTATCCCGAAATTCGGGACGACTAGATGCAGCCTTAAATTATACATAAACAGTTGCAAGTGTTTCGTTTATTTTTTCATAGAAATCGCAGAGATATAATTAATCTTGTTAAATAGAGCATCATTCGTAGGCTGCAGGTTAAGTTATACATAATACATACGTAACTGCCTGATCAGAACTGAACATAAGGTCGATATTTTGTATAACTTTGTGATAGAAGCAGGTTTTTGAAATTCCACAAGGGATGTTTTTGGTGTTAAGGATCATCCGTTTTTCTTGGGAGGCGAAGGACGAGATATTGAACTACTATCGGCGAGAAAATTCGAGTTCTCTGGCTTTGACATTGAAAAAGTAAGTGAAGAAAAAATGGTAGGTTAATGAGAGGGGTATTATTTTAAAGGTGCAAATATTGTACGTTAATGATCCGAAAAGTAATATTCCAAAAAATTGTTTGTAGCTTACAGATCTGAAAATCGGATGAAAAGTACGGAAATTTGATAGCTTTTAAAAACAATGAATTTTGAAGCATAGTCTTTTGTTGAAAAAATAATAGGAAAAATATGTAAAAATTCATGGTGGTACTTTAAAGAGATAGTTGAACTGTCTGTAATAATTTACAATTTAAAGGAAGTATGTGCTTCTTGTTGCAGATAGTTCAACTAACTACCTCCAATTTAAATCACTTTATTATCTTCATTAGAACTGAAGATAGTTCGGTCGCATATTTATACACAAAAAACGAACAATTATTCATATTTTGCAAATTTTTCAACGGAAATCTATTTAGAAATGTTTAAAGTACCACTATGATTTTTTTTAGATTTTTCTATTATTTTTTCAATAAAAGACTATGCTTCAAAGTTAACTGTTTTTAAAAACTGTTAAATTTCCCTACTTTTCATCCGATTTTCAAATCTGTAAGCTACAAACAATTTTTTGGAATATTACTTTTCGGATCATTAAAGTACAATATTTGCACCTTTAAAATAATACCTCTATCATTAACCTACCATTTTTTCTTCACTTACTTTTTCAATGTCAAAGCCAGAGGACTCGAGTTTTCTCGCCGATTGTAGTGACACTTTTCGCGTGAGGCCTTTTGTTGCTTGTTAAGCTTCCAACTTATTGTTTTCAAAAGCCCTTATATTTCTCAAACCTGAATTTATAAAAATAGGAAGGAAATTAAAATAAATCATTAAGTAAAAGAAAATAAATAAGTTAATTTGTAATTTTATTTAATTTCTAATTTTGTTCCGATTGACAAATATAATCAGTGTAATACATTTCAATACTGAATTTTAGGGCAGCAAATTTCAAAACCTTAAGTTTTTCACTGAAATAGGTTTAAAAAAGCAAGATAGTATGATTTTAAAAAAAATTCATTTTGTCTAAAAGTGGACTTAATAGCTCGGTTTAGCTTTCCCTGCTTAAATTGCAGCATTTATGTCAAATTGAAGCTAAAATACTAAAATTTAAATAATTTTTAGATAAAATTTGAGATGGTCTGTACGTACAGTACATCCTTAAACAATTCCTTCCACGTGTTCAAACGGAGATGATACTATACTAAACGGATTATACTCAAATATAAAAACTTTAATCAGTGCAGAATTAAATTATTATTTATTCTAAGTATAAGTGTCCAAAACGATTCCACACGTTCATATTTCAATCATTTGTTTAAGGCGATACACCTAATTTAATCTATACATATTGTCTTTTACTTTAACATCCTTTCTCCTTTCTTATGACTCTGTTTGTTCATAGCGAAATCTAAAAAATACCGATATAGCTAGGAGAGCCTTTCGAGGGAAAGCGGCAATCGTGATATATCATCATCCAATCTATACCCTGCTGGTTGTTCCAATAAAGTTGCCAACTTTCTCCGATCTCCCTATCTTTTTTTTCGGAAATAATAGATGTTTTGAGTGAGTATCAAGCAACAGTAAAATGAATGTTGGTGAAAAAGTCTAATTGTATTTGGTATAAAAAGGAAAAGTTTGTTTTGAAATTCAGGAAAATATAACCATCATGAGAAAAAACTATTCAAATGCGTCTTTCTCTCAGTTCAAATTATAAATACAGATATAAATGCGACCTTTTTTTAGCGGAAAATAAAAAAATTGAAAAAATTAATAATTGTGATTATATATTTGACGAATAGCAATAGCGTAACAATATGTACGTAATAGAAAGTGTTACTTAATAAACTTAATTTGAAAATATTAGTCGAGTTAGAAAATACACAAATTCTGTCATTAGTTATTGATTTTTGCTTCCATATATAGAGTATGATAAAGCATCATCAATCAAGGCACCATATAGAAGAACAAAAATCTCTGTACATTTGGGGTCATGTTGTAGCTTCTTTAGAGAAAATAAGAATACAAGTTAAAGGCGATCTTTTGAATATTCATATGCCAGTTTGAAAAGGTCATTGAGTCTGATCTACAGGTGCATCCTTGCTTCGCAGCCGATAATTTAGTGGCGTAAGTGAATGATTGTTTGTTCGCAAACGCGAAATGCCTGAATGTTTCGTCACCTGGAAAAAAAGGAAACGCTAGTGATAACCGATTGATAATCGCACTTGGCTCGAGGTTAATTATGTCCACAGTATATAATCACGAGGGGAAAACTGCGACTATGTGTATTCTTCTTTCAAACAACTTTCTTCCACATCACGCCTAATGGAAAACAAC
>NC_046658.1:35238454-35270096 GCF_010883055.1 Belonocnema kinseyi
TTCTTATATACATATACATAATTTTGTCGTAGGAACAACCGCAGGATTTTACCGGGAGAGGACGCCATTCAGGAAAATGGCACCGACTCCCGGAAAAATCACGGTAACGTGTTAGCTAGACCCTGAATATATGAAGCGACCCAAAGACAATCGCATTCTGCATTTTCTCCGCAAGTATTTCGAAATTTCGTTACACGCAGAGATGCTTTTCAGCATATGAACCTCAAATATTCAAGTAATTTGCATCAAGATAATATTATGATGCAAAAATTTCTAGTAACATAATTATTGTAAATATTACAAAGAAAATTTTCAAAAAAATAATTAATTTGGGGATTTTTTTTAAAGTAAGTACACTTACGCATTTTGAGGCGCTTGTTACGAATGTGATAGTGAAAATTGTCGCAAGTTTGATTTTTATAAGAAAAACCATAGAAAAACGTGTAAAATCATGGCTTTCGGGATCTTTAAAATTAAAGATAAAAAATCACAAACATTTCATATGACATCCCTGTAAATTTGTAAAACATAGATTCTCCTGCCCAACTTCTTATCGGGGGTCGGGAACGGACCCTCTGTGACTGGTACACAAATAGTGTAGATTGCATGGGTTCTCCTTTTTAACCTTTAATGGAGTGCAGACAGGCACCCCTATGATAGAAATATGAAATTTTTGTAACTTTCCATCTTCAACTTTGAATATCGCGAAAACTGTCTTCTCATTGGGTGAAAATAAATAGGATATAAAATATGCATTTGGATGAGGTCTAGGTACAACTTTAGTGTACAATATTTTTTTGAAATTTCCATTATTTATGAAAATAAATGGAAAAAACATGGTTTTATAAGCTTTTTATGGCTTTTCCTGTACAAATCAAATTTACGCCACTTTTTACTATCATATCCGTAAACAGTGCGTAAAACACAGAAATATGCGTAGTTTAAATAAAATCGGAGGTCTGCAGCTTTGGGAACTTTTTAGTGAGAAATGTTTACAATAATAGTCAAATTTCTTGGTAAATAATGTCTACAAATTACAAATTATTTTTAACTGATGTTCCTTCATTAAATTTTGGCAATCGAAATGATTTTAACATTTTTTAGAATAATCTAGAATGGGAAACTTATATACATATTTGTTGATCGTAGATTTTTGCATCTCAATGGTAAATCATATATTTCAATGTGTATGTCTCGATAATGAGCGAAAGTGCGTGAATTTTTGTTTAAAATGATATGACACGTTATCGAGAGACTTGACTTGATTTTTGGTTGTCAACAGTTTGCATAATTTTCAAATTTGTATTCAATTTTGATATAAAAAAGCTTGCTGTTTTTCTTTGGTGCGCTTATAAAGGGCGTCCCAGGCTCAAGTGTCTGGACTTATACAGTGTGCCCCAGACTCAAGTGTCCGGATTTATATTGCTATATAAAAAAAAATCGAAAATTTCTTTTCCAAAAATCAGTTGGAGTTTTAGTTTTTGAAGTATAAAATATGTAAGTTGGACCAATCAGGAGCACGGTATAAACAGTAGTATGTGTGCAAGCCGGAAGTGTAACGCAGTGTAGATTTGTGATTTGTGTATTGGGGTATTTTGGGTGGTAATTGGAATTTTTAACGGTTTGGTTAATGTTAACAAAGGTATTGCTCTTGGTCACTATCGAAATCAATCTGAAAAGTAATTGAGTACGTAGGGAGCCAATTACAAACAATAGTTAAACACTGTAGTGACATCGCTTCGAAATGGTCTTCCCCTTTATTCGATGTATAATACCAGCGATGCCCTAGCTGACTGAAAGCAAAGTACATACGAGTATGTCTGATTGTAATAGATGCTCGCCGAATCGGATTGAATGACTGTGTAACCCGTTGCAATGGATCAACATTATCCAATCTAGAACCTATCTGAGCAAATCTGCCATGTAAATTTAAAGGCACAATATTTGGATTTTGGAATTGGTCTTTATTATTGAGTGTTGAACATAGAGCATAGAGCGTTTATTTTTCATTAGGAAGGTGTGGCATCAACCCGCAATTTTCGTTGTTATTAACAATATTTTAAATAAACAGTCATTCTAGTAATAATTATTTTAATGTATCTCATTAGTTGCACTTGAATAAATAACTGTCAGTAATTCTCAATTAATATTGTTATTCAATGATAATAATAATAATAATAATAATAATAATAATAATAGAAAATTGGGAATTTTAGGAACAAAGTATTAAAGAGAACTATTTTGCTATACTATTTTGTTTATACTAGAATATTCTATGAGAAAAATAAAACGATGCTTTTTTGCCTAATACTGTACCTGTATTCCAAGAATGTTATTAATAATTAAAAGTTGTTTACCGTGATAGTTGCTTATTATTATTTTTTTAACAAAAATATCTTCACAGAAGTATATAAGTAGTGAAAACCCTCTTATTTTCATTGTAAAATAAATTGCTTTCAATATTTTTTAAATAAAAATTACAATCTTCTATTACTATTTAATAATATAAATGTAGAATTATTGAGAAAGTTACTCATTTGAGTGACACTATAAAAATGCGTTGAAACAATCATTACGAAATAAACGTCTATCCAGATGTAAAATTGCTATAGAAGACTGTTTGTTAAAAATATGTTGTTGATAACAATAACAATTGCGAGTTGGTGGCACACTTCCTTTATACAATATAACCACTGAGATAGCTGCAACATGATGTAGCAGAAAAAAAATTTCCTGATGAAAAACGCTAATTTTTTTTAGTTTGATTATATAACTGTTATCAACAATACAAATATTTGAGATTTACATTTTTCTGTAGCTATTTATTATAATTTATAATTAATATGAAACTTTTGTAATGAGAAAAACAATACTTCCAAAAAAAATAGAATTTGTTTATTAAAATATTTTTAATAATGATAATTGTTAACTAATGGTTATTTTCCAATCTAAATACTTCTCCTACGAGATATTTAGGCATTTTTAGTCAGGATGAAGTTTTTTGTTGCGATTGAGTAGTGTATGAAAATAATTATTTCTAACAATTGGCTAACAATATTAAACTGAAGATTTATGTTCCTAAGGTTTATCTACAATAATTCTGATACAGACTTCTTTTAAGTAATTTTTTCAGAGAAAAAAATATATTGATCAAATTTCCAATTTTGCCGTTCTATTTGCTTACATAATAAATTCCACACACTGAAATTTAAAAATCCAGCTTGAAGTTAAAGCGCGGCTGTCGAATCGCGCGCTTTGCGCTCGATAATGAGTCACCTCGTACATCGTGATCAGATATTTATTTTTTGCGCTCGGAATGTTTGAATGAAGCATTAGCAGTAACTTTTCTTTTAGATCCCTTTTTTATACATCTCCATATTCAGAATTCTCTACGTAATTAAGAATAGTTAACGATTAAATTGCTTAAAGCTCTTTAGGCTTTCAGGTACACATTCACATTGTGACACACGCGCTTCGCGCTCAATTTTCGACATACATTTTTATATACCTTACAATAAAAAAAATATAAACAAAAACTTGAGAGAGTGCAAATTTAGTTAACAAATTCATAATTTTGTAATAAATAAATATTTATGAGATTTGCAAAAGAGGATTCGTCCAAATCGACGCGAAATTCTAACCCTTCAGTTGAAGCCGCTTTTTTCAGGTCAGTTCCCACTACCAAAAAGTTTTTTTAGGGAGAAGGGTCAACTTCCACCATCTTTGGGTTTCGGAAATACTAAAGCGGGAAAATTTTAATGGGTCGTCAACGAACCACCTTTGTGACGAAGGGTTAATACAATAGATAAATATGATAATATACTTAACATTCTTGTTTCATTATTTTTTTGTAAATAGTTGTAAATATTAATACAATATTTTTTTAAAATTTTTCCTCGGATGACCAGAATTATGGGCGAATAGCCCACTTGCTTTGGAACGAATGTTCCTCCAGATATTTTGCAGGAATGGAATATTTACTTTAATTTAAAGTATCGTTGTGTATAAAGATCCAGATTAGATTGCAGAATAGGGGCGTCATCTGTCACCTCTATTTTGGCAGAAAAAATTTTTTTTTGGCAACAAACTATTAGAATATTTAATTGAACGATAAATAAATCGATTTGATGAGGCTAAAATTTAAATTTATTGTTACTTTTGTTACTAAGATGTCTCAAATATGGGTCTGTCACGATATATCGTAATGATCATATTTGACGAGAAGTTGGAAATGGGTAGTGATTTGATCAACATTATTCTTTTTTACTAGTCATAGGGGCCTTTCCGCCCCCACGAAACGTTGGAAAAATGTAGAGTTTTGACAAAATTATTTTTGTGACCTATCAAAGGGGTGTTTATAGCCGTTTGGATGTTTAAAAGCACCTACACTTTTTGCCGGACTTGAATGTTCTACTACGGCAATTACTTTAGCTTAATTTAACTATGTTTTTAAAAATTAGGAATATCAATTTGTAAATATATATATACAAACTGTAGTAAATCAAGAACAACAAACACTAAAAACACACTTAAAAGGGGAGTCAGCCAATTATACATGTTTTCGCCGTTTTCGAGAAACTTGAATATGCAATATTCGCCAAAGTCCATACAGAGTTTGACAAAAAATATTTTCAATTTTCCGATAGCTCATGTAGCAGTGCTTCGGGGACATAACCAATAGGTTGCGTGTTCGATTCCCGGCACCTACACCTTTTTAAATTAATTTTTTGTTATTAAAATATTAATAAATATAATTTATTTCAATCGCTGTTACTTTCAGTCACTGCTGTGTTCTTTTAATTGTGATCAAAAACAAATTTTTTTAAAAACCTTACCTATAATTCTAATTTCAAATACAATTAGCAACAATTTTTTTTTAATTAATGGAATCATAGAAAATAAATTTGTTCGTAAAAAATATAATAAAGTTTTTAAAATGTCAGTTCTTCTGGTAGAAAACTCATAAAAAGAGACGTATGAAGTGAGTTTCGTCCAGATATTATTGGTTCAGTCTCTGGCATTTTGCGTCCTTTTCAAAAATAAGTGTCAGCGACTTTTTACAGAAGAGTAACTCGTCACATTTCGAGCCCCTTGTCCAGTTCATCTTTTAAAAAAATACGTGTTAGAAACTAGTCCCACAAGAGTGATTGGTCACATCTCAAAACCTTTTTCCTGCTCCCTCGTAAATTTTTTTTTGCGACTGGTCACAGAAGAGTGATTGTTCACATCTTAAATCCCTTTTCCAGATCCCCCTTTAAAAAAATTAAGTTTTAGCAACTGGTCACTGAAGAGTGATTGGTCACATCTCGAATCTCTTACCCATCTGCCTCTTAAAAAAACTTGCAATTCAGCGGCTTTTCACAGAAGAGTGATTGGCCACATCTCGAATTTTTTATCCAGGCCACCTTTTAAAAAAAGACGTGTTAGCAGCTGGTTCCAGAAGAGTGATTGGTCACATCTTGAATCAATTATATTGATAAATATTTATAATTTGTATTTATGTGGAAAATAAAGTTGTTATTATTTATTTTACAGGAATCATAAAACCTAGCGAAATACTTTATATACTATTTTGCACTTTCGAACCGTTTGAATGCGCTCAACAGTTCTGCTGTACAAACTAAAAAGATGCATAAGTGACATTGCCACTTAGGTTTATTTTCCTTAACTTGGCAATGAAAAAGTCGACCTAAGCTGCAATTTCACTTACGTTTCTTTTTAGTTTGTACGGAAGAGTTGACACCGATAATAGTTGACACCCTACGGTATCTTTGCTACGGTTTCGGTTGGTCAGGTCGTGTATATTTACATGTTTTAAAATTTATAGTCAGTTTTTGATGACTCCATAGTAAAAATAAAGATTTGCGAATGTTACAATGTACAGGAATCATGTAAAGTAAAATAGAATTGAATGGATCCATCGGGTTGAACATTGTGTAAAATCATCATTTATCGAATTTTTTCCCGATTAATCCGAGTTACTGTCAATAAACATAGCCGTAACTATCTGAAGATATAATTCATTTTATAACAGGATTTTGACACGATGTTTTAAATCAAAGTAATTATTTTTGTTCTGAGAATTTCTGGATCTATTACATTCCATCATTTATTATTGAGAAAGTATTAGAATTGTTGGAAATTTGACATCACACTTTTTCAACGGATCTTCACGTTTTGAGATCCCCTGAATCCGAAAATTAGTTTTTCACAATGGCGTCTGTCTGTCTGTCCGTCCGTAAACACGATAACTCTCGAAAAAATGAACGAATCCAATTCATCTTTGGCACACTTTTTTTAGGTCCTAAAAGAAAGGACGAGTTCGTGAACTAGCTAAAATAAAAAAACTAAAAACTAGCTAAAATAAAAAATTCCATTTTGTGGACAAACTATGTAGGATACGAAAAAATATAAATTAACAAAAATGGTTATCCCAAAAAAGATCTACAGTTCCGTTAAGAATCACCTCTTGATAGGACTCCTACTTTTTTTTTTATTCGTGAAAAATAACGTTGAAAAAAAAATAAAATAAAAAAATGTGTGGAAAAGCGACGAAAGTTACGAGAAAAAATCCAACAAAACCTGTTTACAAATGTCTGTCGGAAATCGAGCGCGCAGCGCGAGTGTCACGATGAGAATGTGTACCTCATAGCCTACAGAGCTTTGAGAAACTTAATCTTTGACTATACTTAATTAAGTAGACAATTCAGAATAGGAAGACGCATATAAATACTGCCATCTAAAAGAGATCTTTTCGATAAAGTTTTTTTCAATTATATATATTATATATAATATTATAATATAATTTTTTTCAAAGAATAAATATCCGAGCGCGAAGCGCGAGATTCAACCGTCGCGCGCCCTAGGCGCGCTCAAACTTGCGAGCGAAGCGAGCCGCGCGCGATGAGAATGTGCCCGCAAAGTGGGTTGATGATATTATGAGAACCAGGTTTGAATGAATCTCTTAAAGGCCAATGTTTTTTGCTGTAATGATTGGCTCGATCTCTGCTATTCCACAGGCATATAAATTATAAAGCATGGCTCTCTCGTGAAACCCGATTGTTGGCCTAATATCATTGTTATGATTTTGAGATCATCACATATTTGCCATTTGTGATTCGTGTAGTTAACTTTTTCAAGAAACATTTTAACATTGTTATATTCCCATTTGATGACCGTTAAATGAGCTATAGGGATAGGAGCGTAAGTATTCGTGTTATGCAGTACTGTAAAACAGCCTTAATGCTGCGTTTTGACGAATCAATGAGAAGTCGCCATTCTTCGTCTCTGTACACATTTTTCTTCAAGTGGTTCATTAGTCCGTTAACGTCAATGCAGTACACTAAAGACGTCTCTTCGTCTTTAACGAAAAACTTTCTGAATTCTTTGTCCCTGTCGCGATAGAATGAAACTTTTGTCTTTGGCTCTAGAAGATTTCTTCTTTTCAGAAATGAAGCGGAAAATTCAGCGCCGTCTTTCGGTAATCCAAGATCTCTAATACAATCATTCAGTTCTAGTTGCGACACTAATATTGGAACCTTCCATTTCATTTTATGCACGCCATATTCGTCATCTTTTTCGTCATTTTCATCGGAATCATCAGAACTATTTTCTATTCGATCACTGGTTTCACTACCGTCTCCATGACGTTGACTTTGAACTTCCGTTCTATCATCTTCTAAAGCGCTTAAATTAGTCTGGCGTGCATTTTTATTGATTTCAATTACTCTTGTGACTGTGCACACGTTAATGTACGAAATGTTATTTTTATTTTTGTAGTTGAACCCTTTGACGGAATTCATGCAAAAGTAGCAGTCCTTCGCAATTACGGGTTTTTCCATGTGGTTGGTGTAGAGTACTTGCAGTACTTTTCGTTGTTTGAATTTTTTAGACGATACAACATAAGTCTGCAGAAATTGCAAATGACGTGAGGAACCCATTTTGTTTCTTGGTGCAGCAATTTACGGTCAAAACACTTTTCGTAAAGACTTTTCACTTCCTCGTCGATTGATTTTCGCAAACTGCTCACTTCATATTTACTGCAAATGTAACAGAATGAATCTGAGCTATTCTTGCAGGCATGCGATTGAAGAATGCTCGCGGTCTTTTTCCTTGTACCATGAGACTTTACACCAACCAAGTGATCCATTGATGAAGAGCTACGGTTGCATGATGACGACGTCGGAAAGCCCGCTTTCCCACCCTGACCAGGCGCCGATATTGGGATTTTCGCCTGCGTCGTAATACACTTTTTAACTGTGTCTGCCATGACGGCATGAACGCCGTTACCCAGGGACTCAGCCAATGTGGATCCGTTGCCCACTGTCACCACGTGGAGGTACCCTCGTTACAGACACAGGCGAATAATGCTAGCAACAAGCGGTTACGAAACTCCAGACATTTACTGCTATTAATGTAAAAATATGAAAGTACGCAAGAACAGGGTTGCCAGCGTAATCGGTTAGGTTAGGTCAGGATAGGTTAAACCTCTATGTAGGTTAAGCCGAAGCTGAATGAAACGGTACCGCAAACACAACGGGACAACACAATCAGTTTAATTGTGTTTCGTGAGGTTAGGTTAGGTTAGGCTAGGTTATATTTATTTCTAGGTTAGGCTCGAGTTGACCCATTCGATGTAGCACACATTTGCTACTGGGAAAATATGCTTCCAGAACTTTACGTGTAGTTCAATAAATTTCTGTTAATTCAGGTTAGGTGAGGTCAGGTTCTGTTGGGTAAAGTTATGTTAAATAAATTGATATCAGACAAGGGTTGATCCTCCACAGTTTTCGACATGTTTTTGAAGTGAAAATTTGCATCACTGGCATTATTTTGAAATTTAATTGCCTCAGTGCATGATTTTTCTTCATTTTTTGAGGCTATGGCTCAACCATGACGTGATGGGTGATTTTTAATACCGAATTTGAATTCAGCGCCCCAAAATCCATAGGAATACGTGTGTCTTGTTACCAGATCCGCACACTTTTTTGTGTGGCTGTGTAACGAAAGGAACTCCTTGAGAAAAAATGTAAATAATTGTTTTGGAATGAATTCTACCAGAAAATTGAAAAAAGATTACAAAACATTTTTTATTATTTCCTAAAATGTCTAAAAAGCACGTGAAATATTTTGAAGCAAAATGTTGCAATTTTTCCTTATTACTTAACTTTAGAAAAATTAAGGAACATAATTATTTCAAATTTGAGTAGGTTTAAGATATATTCAAAAATTTTGAAACGATTCGAAAGTAATTAAAACTTGTAAAGATTTTTAAATGAATAATTAACATAATTTTTTATTTCCAACAATGAATTTAAAAATATTATTTTTAAACATTTCAAAACATTGCAAATGATTTCAAATATTCTCAAAGCATCTGAAAAACTTTAAAGGAATTTATTTTTCAATTTTGCAGAATAAAGAAAAATTAGGAAAAATTAGAATAATTTTTAAAGATTAGAGATTGAAAGGTCTGGCAAGATTAGAAACACAGAATTATTTTTCTAATAATCGTGTGAAAGTTTTTAATAATTTTTTTTTTAAATAATGTACTTTAAAAAAAATTCAAGCAGATTTTTAAAAACATCAAACGATTTCCTAAAATTTAAAAGAAGAGTGCAGAAGATATTAAAGCAAAATGCTTCAATTTGATAAGATTAAAAAGTTAAAAAAAAAGGAAATAATCATGTAAATTCAGGAAATATTTAGTAGACTTGATGAAATTCAAACAAATTTAAACTTTAGACGTGTTTTAGAACGCAAGATAAACTTTAAAAACTTTAAAAGGATCTCGAATGGTTTCAGAAGAATAAATATAGTTTCTTAAAATGCTTGGGAAAATTTAGAAAATTATAAGGACATTTTTTTTACATTTTGAATGTTTTTTTTTTTTAATTTTTGATAAAAACTCGAGAGAGTTACCAATATCTTGAAGAATTCAAAACGTTTTAAATTGATAAGAAATTTTCCTAATATTTTTTTAAATCTTTTAAAATAAAATTAAAATGTCTTAAATATCTCCTAGGATCTTTTCTGACACATCTGATATGTTCGAAAATCTTTTTTTAATTTCATTAAGGATCTTATAATAATTATTTACATATAAATTTATAAACAAACTGGTAAAACTTATTTTATTGCATATGAAATCTTTGCAAAATATTTAATGCCTTAAAATACTTATCTCAAAATTACAAAATTTAGTTTTTAAAATTTTATTTTAATTGTAAAATAATTGTAATTTTAAATTGATTGTAAATAATTATAAAATAAATGCAACAAAATTTATTTTATGAAGAAATATCTCATGATTATAAAAAGAGAAGAAATTGTTAAGGTAAGTCTTGGTAGCATTTTAATAACTCATGAACATATTTTTAGATTATTTTTCCTTGATTCTGGCCGAGGGTCAAACATGGTACAAAAAAACCGTTGTGAAATTTCAAATAAAAACTGTACTAATCTCTATACGTTAATTTTTTCAATTAAAAATAATAATACTTTTATAAATATTGCCAAAATTTATTTGAATATGATAGACATTGATTTTTAATGAAAAAATTCCTGTAAATAGTTGGTGTTTTTTAAATTTTACGATATTTGTGTACTATGTTTGACCTTAGGGAATAGATTTCAGGAATAAAATTATAAAAACAACTCCATTAGTTAGTGAAATACTATGAAGAATCGCATTTCAAATTATAGTTGAATTTGAAGAAAATGTTATTGCTCTTATCGTTTTTCAGCATATGATTTTTCACTAAACAAAGGCAGATTAAAATACACTTAAAAAATAAAAATAAGAAAGTTCAGATATACATGCAATTTTCTTTTCAAAAAATCCCACACATTTTTTAATGAATTTCCTTTCCACACCACATTCAAAGGGAAATTTAACAACATTTTTGTCAAATGATTAGTCTTTTGAATGATGTCAGGTTAATAACGTTTTTGCTTTTTCTCTTAAAATCCTCAAAATTGCGATTATAGCCTAAAATAACATGAAAAGAGATGTACCAAAAAAGAACCTAGAGGACTTTAAATTTGGTTATTTTATTGGATTTAAAAAAATATTAGAAACATTCGAGTCTTTTTAAAAGATGTTTAGGACATTTAAAAGTTTAGAAGATATCAACGAAAAATTGATAAATTTTGAGAAATTTTTTCAAGTTTTTAAATATTTGTAATAATTTTAAAACAAAATGAATTCCAAAAAAATATTTTTAACTTACTACATTTTTCTTAAAATGTTAAAAAATCATTCAAGATGTCAAAAACTTGACTTATATAATCTTCTAAATTTTTCACAGGAATTTTAAGAAAACTAATTTTATCTCCTTGAAATCTTTCGGAATTCCCTTAAAGCTTCTAAATTTTATTTTTTCGAAAATTTTGAAAATCTACATTTTTAAAAAATTGAAGCTTAAAAGTAGATTTGAATCTCTTCCATTCTTCTAAATATTTCTTGAATTTACTGGATTATTTTCGTTTTTTAAAACTGTTTAATCATATCAAATTGAAACATTTTGCTTTAAAATCTTCTACACTCTTCTTTTAAATTTTGGGAAATCGTTTGATGTGTTTCAAAATCTTTTTGATTTTTTTTTAAAGTACATTTTTGTAAATAAAAATTATTAAAAATTTTCAAACGATTATTAGAAAAATAATTCCTTTTTCTAATATTTTCAGACCTTCTAATCTTCTAATTTGTAAGAATTATTCAAATTTTTCCTGATTTTTTTGTAATTTTTAATTATTTGTTAATCGTTTCAAAATTTCTGCATATCTTGTAAACTTACTAAAATTTGAAAGCAAATTTTTAAAACCAACTTAAACAAAACAAAAAAGGGTTGCGACAAAATTGCGCAAGAAGCCTTGAAAAGAAATAAATTTCTTATTTTTTCTAAAATTATATAATATGGAAAAATTACTTTCAACTGAAAATTTATCTATTCAATTTTTCGTTGAAACATAATTTTAGTGGAAAATTAATTTCTTTCGTTGAAAACTCCATTTTTTGTCTGAAAATTTAACTGGTTCATTTTTGATCGAATACTTAATTTTTTTAGTTTAAAATTCGTTTCTATAGATGAAAATTGAACAATTTTGTTAACACCTTTTTTTCTAAAAAATGTTCTTTTTAGTTATAAATTTATCTTCTAGGTTGGCGAATCATTCTTCCATAAAAATTAATTTCTTTTTTTGAAAATTCGAATTTATTTGGATTTAAAAATTAATATTTTCAACTGCAAACTTTAGTATAAACTACAATGTTTAGGTTAAAAAGTGTATTTTTAAAAGTAATTTCTTAGTTTGAAAATTTAACTATTTGGTCGAAAATTTGTTTTTTATTTGTTAAAAATCCATTGTTTACTAAAAATATGACTAAGGCATGCAACACTAAATTTGAAACATTTTAGACCCAGAATTCATGTCTCCTATATCTATTTACGTAAAATCAATTATATTTGCCTCTTCGCAATAAGCATAATGGTTCTAAGGTAACTCGGGATTTCAAAACCTGAATAAATTTGAGGAGCAGCTAGATCGTTATTCGTGAGGTCGGGAGAGCTTGGGTTCCTGTTCGTGCATTTTCGGGAGTGACACATTCATACGTAGCGTGTCCGTGGGTCGGCTCTGTTAAATGCTGCGAAGCCCAGCCTTTGAAAAGCCGAAAATGCACGAGCAGGAACTCGAGCTCTTCCGACCTCACGAATGACGATCTAGCTGCTCCTCAAATGTATTCAGGTTTTGAAATCCCGAGTTACCTTAGAACCATTAGGCTTATTGCGAAGAGGCAAATATAATTGACTTGATGTAAATAGATATAGGAGACAAGACTTCTGGGTCTAAAATGTTTCAAATTTAGTGCTGCATGCCTTAGTGATATTTTTAGTAAAAATGGATTTTTAACAAATAAAAAACAAATTTTCGACAAAATAGTTTAATTTTTCAACCTAAGAAATTACTTTTAAAAATACATTTTTTAACTTAAACATTGTTGTTTATACTGAAGTTTGCAATTGAAAAAATTAATTTTTAAACCCAAATAAATGCCAATTTTCATCAAAAGAAATTAATTTTTATCTATAACAAATGAATGTTTAAAGAAGAATTATTCGCCAACAAAGAAGATAAATTTATAACTAAAAAGAAAATTTTTGAAGAAAAAAGTTTCAAAAAAATTCTTCAATTTTCATCTATAGAAACGAATTTTAAACTAAAAAAAAATAAGTATTCGATAAAAATGGACTAGTTAAATTTTCAGACAAAAAATGGAATTTTCAACGAAAGAAATTATATTTCAACTAAAATTATAATGTTTCAACGAAAAATTGAATAGATAAATTTTCAGTTGAAAAATAATTATCAATCCCAAAAAATCAAAGTTTCAACAAAATATTTAAATTTCCAAGCAAAAATTAAATTTGCAAACAAATAGTTTAATTTTTAAGCCAATAACTTTCTACTGAAAACAGAATTCTAAATTTTCAAAATCAATTTTAAAACAATAAAAATTGTTGTTAACAAAATAGATAAATTTTCAACGAAAAACGGTTAGATTATCAGTTTAAAAAAATCAATTCACAACCAACCATTTTTTAACAAAATAGTTTAATTTCCAAAAAATAGATGAACTTTCAACCATTTTATACCAAAATAAAAAAATTTTCACGAAAAAATGCATTTTCATCCAAAGAAATGAATTCTTGATTAAAAAATAGATGAATTTTTAAGCAAGAAGAATAATTTTCTGCCAAAAAATAATAATTTTTGACTGAGAAAGGTCAATTTCCTACCAAAAAATATCAACCAAAAATGATACAGTTAAATTTTTAGTATAAGAAAATGTTTTTCAATAACAACAAAATCGAATTTTTAACAAAACAGTTAAATTATCAACCAAAATAGTTATGTTAAAAAATTTTTAATTTAAAATAATTTAATTTTCGATGGAAGAATTGAATTTTCAATTGAAAAATGTAAAAAAAAAACACAATCGAATTTACAGCAGAATAGTTCAATTTTTAAACATATAGTTAGATTTTCATTTAAAAAATTATTTTTCAACCAAAAATGTAATGGAATCATTTCTGAGAGAAAATTAAAAAAAATATCAGAATTTTTAAAAATTATTTCGTAATTTTTCCACATTATATAATTTTAGAAAAAAAGGAATTTAATTCTTATTAAGCCTTCTTGCGCAATTTTGTTGAACCATTTTTTGTTATCTTTATGTTTGTTTGTAAAATTTGCTTTCAAATTTTAGTAAGTTTACGAGGTATTCAGAAATTTTGAAACAATTAAAAAATAAAATAATTAAAACTTGCAAAAAAATCAGGAATAATTTAAATAATTCTTAAAAATTAGAAGATTAGAAGGTCTGAAAATATTAGAAAAAAAGAATTATTTTTCTAATAATCGTTTGAAAATTTGTACTAATTTTTATTTACAAAAATGTACTTTAAAAAAAATTCAAAAAGATTTTGAAACACATCAAACGATTTCCTAAAATTTAAAAGAAGAGTATAGAAAATTTTAAAGCAAAATGTTTCAATTTGATAAGATTAAAAAGTTTTAAAAAACGTAAATAATCCAGTAAATTTAAGAAATATTTAGAAGAATGGTAGAGATTCAAATCTAATTTTAAACTTACATTTTTTGGAAAATGTACACTTTCAAAGATTTCAAAAAAATAAACTTTAGAAGCTTTAAAGGAATTCCGAAAGATTTCAAGGAGATAAAATTATTTTTCTTAAAATTCCTGTGAAAACTTTAGAAGATTATATAAGTCAAGTTTTTTACATCTTAAATGCTTTTTTAACATTTTAAGAAAAATGTAGTGAGTTAAAAATATTTTTTTGGAATTTATTTTGTTTCAAACGTATTAGAAATATTTAAAAACTTGAACAAAATTTATCAAATATTCGTTGATATCTTCCAAACTTCTAAATGTCCTAAACATCTTTTAAAAAGACTCGAATTTTTTAAATATTTTTTTAAATCCAATAAAATAAAAAATTTAAAGTCCTCTAGGTTCTTTTTTGATACATCTCTTTTCATGCTATTTTAGGCTATAATCACAATTTTCAGGATTTTAAGAGAAAATCCAAAAAGTTATTAACTCGACCTCATTCAAAAGACTAATCATTTGACAAAAATGTTGTAAAATTTTCCTTTGAATGTGGTGCGGAAAGGAATTTCATAAAAAAATGTGTGGGATTTTCTTAACAGAAAACTGCATGATTATCTGAACTTTCTTATTTTTATTTTTCCAGTGTATTTTAATCTGCTTTACGTTAAGTGAAAAATCATATGCTGAAAAACGATAAGAGAAATATCTGTTTCTTTAACATCAACTATAATTTGAAAGGCGATTCTTCATAGTATTTTACTAACTAATGGATATATTTTTATAATTTTATTCCTGAAAATTATTCCCTAAGGTCAAACATGGTACACAAATATCGTAAAATTTTAAAAACACCAACTATTTACAGGAGTTTTAAAAATAAAAATTGATGTGTATCATATTCAAATAAATTTTGGCAATATTTATAAAAGTATTATTATTTTTAATTAAAAAAATGAATGTATAGAGAGTACAGTTTTATTTTGGAAATTTCACGACGGTTTTTCGTAACATGTTTGACCCTCGGCCAGAATCAAGGAAAAATAATCTAAAAATATGTTCATTAATTATTAAAATGATACAAAGTCTTACCTTTACCATTTTTTCTCTTTTTATAATCATGAGATATTTCTTCATAAAATAAATTTTGTTAGATTTATTGTAAAATTATTTACAATCAATTTTAATTACAATTTTTTTACAATTACAATGAAATTGTAAAAGCTAAATTTTGCAATGTTGAGATAAGTATTTTAAGGCATTAGAGATTTTTTAAAGATTTCATATACAATAAAATAAGTATTATCAGTTTGTTTATAATTTTAGATGTAAATAATTATTATAAGATTTTTAAGAAAATTAAAAAACAAGATTTTCGAATATATCAGATGTGTCAGAAAAGATCCTCGGAGATATTTAAGACATTTTAATTTTATTTTAAAAGATTTAAAAAAATATTAGGAAAATTTCTTATCAATTTAAAACGTTTTGAATTCCTCAAGATATTGCTAACTCTCTCGAATTTTTATCAAAAATTAAAAAAATCATTCAAAATGTAGACAAAAATTCCCGTATCTTCTAAATTTTCCCAAGCATTTTATGAAACTGTGTTTATTCTACTGGAACCTTTCGAGATTCCTTTAAAGTTCCTCAAGTTTATGTTGCGTTTCTAAAACACTTCTAAAGTTTAAATTTTTTGAATCTCATCAAGTCTACTAAATACTTCCTGAATTCACTTGATTATTTACTTTTTTTAACTTTTAAATCTTATCCAATTGAAGCATTTTGCTTTAAAATCTTCTACACTCATCTTTTGGATTTTTGGAAATCGTTTGATGTGTTTAAAAATCTGCTTGATTTTTTTTTAAAGTACATTTTTTTAAATAAACAATTATTTAAAACTTTCGCACGATTATTAGAAAAATAATTATGCTTCTCTAATCTTTTCAGACCTTCCAATCTCTAATCTTTAAAAATTATTCAAATTTTTCCTGATTTTTTTTTTAATTCTACAAAATTAAAAAAAAAACCTTTAAAGTTTTTCAGATGCTTTGAGAATATTTTAAATCTTTTGCAATGTTTTGAAATGTTTAAAATTAATGTTTTCAAATTAATTGTTGGAAATAAAAAATTATGTTAATTATTCATTTAAAAATGTTTACAAGCTTTAATTATTTTCGAATCGTTTCTAAATTTGTGAATATCTCTTAAACTTACTCAAATTTGAAAGAATTATATTCCTTAATTTTTCTAAAGTTAAGTAACATGGAAAAATTACAACATTTTTCTTCAAAATATTTTACGTACTTTTTAGACATTTTAGGAAATAATAAAAAAGGTTTTGTAATCTTTTTTCAAATTTCTGTTGTAATTCATTCCAAAACAATTATTTACATTTTTTTCCAAAGAGTTTCTTTCATTATCTGAAAGTCCTTCGTTTATCGACTTTTATTATTATTATTTCATTTTACATACATATCTATTATATCTTATCAAAATTGAATATAAAAGTCTCAAACGTTAACTGTATTTAAATACTACGATTTTTAATGTTTCCAAATTTTTAGAAATAATTCAACAAATCTTATGTGTAATGAATATAAACTTTTTTTGAATCTCATTCAACTTATTCCAAGTTATCTTTTTTGAGTTTTCAAAATTGATGTAATTACTTATTCTAATTGGAAATAATTGAACCTCCTGCGATTAAAAACGGGGATTCTGCTTGAGAAGAAATGTGCTGAAATTAATTTTTTTTTTTAAATCATTCGAGTTTCAATTTTAAAGACTGATAATTGTATACAATTTTCAAGCGCATCTTTCTTATTTTTCTACAAGAATTTTTAGGTTTTTCAGTTTTTCAAATCAGTTTATCCTACGTTTTGAAAACTCCTCTTAAGTTTAAATTCTTTTTTAAATCTTATTAATTCTACTCAATAATTATTGAATTTATTCGATTATTTACATTTTTTTAAAATTTGTAATGTTATCGAATAAAAAAATTTTGATTTCAAAACCTTTTACACTCTTTTTCAAAATTTTAGGAAATTTTTTGATGTGTTTAAAAATCTTCTTTAATTTTCTTTTAAAGCACATTTTTCAAAATAAAAAATTATTTTTACTACTTCTAGGTACCTAAAATATTTTTTTTCATTTTCATGAAAACTTACCACATTCTTGAAAAACCTTTACAAGTTTTAATTATATTTGAATCCTTTGAAAATTTCTGAATATCTCTTAAACTTACACAAATTTGAAAGTAGATTTTTAAACCAACATATAATTTAAAAAATTGTGCAACAAAATTGCAAAGAAGGCCTAAAAATAATTATGTTCCTTAATTCAAGATGTGGAAAAATTGACTCATAGTCTTTTTAATTTTTCCCAGGAATTTTAAGAAAAATAGATTTACAGCCTTGAAATCTTTCGGAATTCCTTTAAAGTTACTAAAGTTTATGTTTGAATTCTTTAAAAATCTAAGTTTCTAACAGAATTTAAGTTTAAAATTCGATTTGAATCTCTTCGATTCTTCTTAATATTTCTTGCATTTACTCCATTTTGATCTATTTATTATAAACTTACCAAATTGAAACATTTTGCTTTGAAATCTTATACACTATTTTTAAAAATTTTAGGAAATCCTTTCACATGTTAAAAAACCTTTTTTAATATTCTCATAAAATACGTTTTTTAAATAAAAAGTCATTTAAAATTTCTCTACCAATCTTCAAAAAGTTCTTTTCTAATCTTGTCTAATCATTAAAAATTATTTAAATTTTTCCTGATTTTCTTTGAAATTCGGCAAAATGAAAAAGATTGCTTAAAAATCTTTAGATTCTTTATTGAAAATTTTAATCATAGTTTAAAATGTATTGGAATTTTTTAAAATCAATTTTTCAAAATAAAAAATTATATTAATTATTCGTAGAAACCTAAAATAATTTTTTTTTATTTTCGTGAAACCTTAAAAAATTCTTTCTTTCTTTTTTAATATCTTTACAAATTTTAATTATTTTCTAATCGTTTCAAAATTCCCGAATATATCTCAAACTTACGCAAATTTGAAAGCACATTTTTTAAACCAAAATAAATTTTTTAAAAAGTGCAATACAATTGCGCAAGAAGGCTTGATAAGAATTAATTTCCTTATTTTTTTTCTAAAATTATAGAACATAGCAAAATTGCCTGAACTTTCATTCTCTTGACACCCTGCGAAGTTCAGTTTACTTAAAGATTCCTCCATATAGCCAGTTAGCCAATTAGTAAGGAGGCTGGCCTACGCAACATGTAGCAGAGCCGACTCACCGACACGCTACGTTTGAATGTGTCGCTCCCAGATGGGAGTGTGGTGGGGGCCGAAAAATCCCACGTTCTGGAAATACTGCACTGCCTCGGACCGGGCAGCCAGACAGGCTCCGAGGCAGGTTCCCCGCTGCGAGCATGCGAATACTTTTGTTTACCTACCGTGAATGCCTTTCATTGTTCTGAGATTGAGACCTGTTACAATAACTTAAATTATAAAGGTATTGTACAATTAAATTTAAATTAGCTGAATCAGTTTCGTGATATAATTTTAGAAATATGGAAAAAAGTTCATAAAAGTCGGTTAATATTTTCACTAAATTTGTCTGCGAAAATCCATTACTGGACTACTTTGCAGCGTAACAAAAGTGCAATAATTTTTGTAGTTATTAACCGATTTTTTTCTCTTTTTTTAATGTTCTCGTCATAATCGAGAAAATCTAAAACTGTCTATAAAAATTCGTTAATGAATATTTTACTAGATTTTCCATTTTTCCTAATCGGCTTTAATTTTCTAACAATGGGAAGGTCGAGCGCGGCAAGCCAGCACACACCAACATCACAGGCAGTCAAGTGTCCCCCCTTGAGTTTAAGTATTATGAAAAAATTTGAGAATGGCGGACCTGCCGCTCCCTGGAAAGAGCGAAAAAAATTTGGGAATCACTGCTTACTGTTTTTTGTAAGCAACTATCTGTGTCGCACAGTGGGGAAAAAGTACGTTTTTTGGTTCAAAATACAATTCCGGCTGAACCTGTGGACCGATTTGGATGTTTTTTCTTGTAAAAAAGCTGATAAAATTTCAAAGGAAGTTACCGAGTCTGATTTTTAATTTAGTTTCTCAATTTTTTTATAAATAAAGAAATCAATGACGAAAAAAATGACAATTTTTTATATTTGACGTTCCCGGAGCTCGTCAATAATAGGAAAATTGTAATAATTGTAAGAATCAAAAATGTGTTTTCTGTAATTTTAAATAATTTAACGTTTCTTATGTTGTATTGCAAGAAATTTGAATGGAAACAATATTTTAATGACAAAAATTTCTCTTAAGACTATTTTTGTTAATATCATAAACAAATTTAATAAACAAATGCATTATTCGAGCACTTTTCGAAAGGAAAATTAGTTTTTTCAATATCAGTCATTTTAATGGGAAACTTCATGATATTTTGAGCAAAATCCATCACTATTTGATGAATTTTATTGTTTTTTAAACAAATTTAATAAAAAAATGTATTATTCAGGCATCTGTTGACGAAAAATCCGTTTTGTTATATATCAGTCCTTTTAATTGAGAACTAAATGTTTTTTCAGCAACATTCATAATTAGTTAATAAATTTTATGATTTTTTCAACAAACTTAACGAACAAATGCATTATTTGGGCATTTGTCGACGAACTAAAAAAAAGTTTAGTTGCGACAAGAAGCTTCTTATTAATAGAGTTGGTATTAGCTACAACAACTACATCGATGGTAACAGTAACTAAACAGTTTTGTATGGCAACAAGTAGAAGTTAGTCCTCCTATGAAGGTCATATTAGTGAGGATAGTAATTGTAGTCACAACAAGTAAATTAGTTACATTTACCATCAATTTATTTTCCAAGAAATAAAATTAGTAAAGTTTACAAGTTTCGCCCCTGGGCGATATTGGCGGAACTGAAATCTGAGCAGTGCTGCCAACATTCGCATCGAAATATCGCGTCATGTTTTCGATGATCGCCATTTTAATCTGAACCTTTAGGTATAATGTCTAAACATGTGGAAAATATTGAAGAGCATCGTATAGATTTTAGGGGCCCTCTTCTACGACCTACGCTTGGGTACCCTGTCCGGAGGCCTGTTTTGAAATTATCGTGGAATTAAAAATTTTATATAATTTATTTCTAGTTACTTTGTTGGTTTATGGCGAATTTAATTGATTGAGAACCTAGATGCGAACTCGATGTGTCAAATAACTTCAACGAGTACTTCAAAATAGGCCTCCGTGAAAAGGTACCCTAATTTGTATAAATACATCATCGTGACAATTCAGCTTATCAGCGGGATGAATATAATTATATAAATAATAAAAAAATATAAGATTGAATAGTAATATTATATAAGATTATATAATAATAAGATTAACAATTTAAGTAGTAACGCTTACTATCTAAAGTAGTAGACGCATCTACCTGAAAGTAGTATCTACCTTCAAAACTTGTAGCGAGAACAAGTAAAGTAGTAAGGACAACTACTACCAATCTTGCGAATAAAAGTAGTAGCCTCAACCACTTTAATAGCAGCGGCATATATTACAAACTAAAATAGTTGGGCCTACTACTTTGTTAGTTGTCCCAACCAACTAGTTTTTTTAGTGCGGAAAAACTCGTTTTTTTCAATGTTAGTTCTTTTAATTTCAGAAAAAAAGTTTTTTTTTATTCAGTACTTAAAGTTTACCAACATAAGAAGTTTTGAATACAAGGAATGATCGAATAATACATTTAATATTTGTTATACATAAATTCTATAACATATGAAAAGTCGGGACACTCACGAATCTGAACAAAGTTCTTCTTTCACTGCAAACATATGACCACTTTTACCTCTGATTTACAATTTTTTGGTGGGTCGAAATCATTAGTTTCCGTCCAAGAGCTCTATTAGTAGCCTCTCTGCTACATTTTTGAGTGTGAAACTCTCGTAGATGTTTGAAATTTTTGTTGTTTGTCTCTTGAGCTTCTTCCGTCAATGAAGGTATTATAGGATGAATTGAGGAAAAGAACTATCCATGCGAAAAATAATTGAGGATGCTCCAACTTCATGTCGATCAACTGAATGAGTGTGAGAGTGTCTAACCTATCGGCCCTTTCTGTTCTTTCATACTTTCAGGGCTCTACTTCATAAACAAAATAGATAAAAATTCTGAAATTTTCACAGAATCTCTGTATTGCGCCCTTCTACCCGTGTCTCAGTTTTTGAAAAAAATTGTCAGAACCGTTTAGGCGTTATGTTAAAATATGTTATATTTTCAATACCTTCGGATAGGCCTTACGTGCATAAGATGCGATTTTGGATTTGACTTATCTCAACTTCGAAATGTTCAGTTCTTTTGTAACTAAACCAAACTTTAGATAACGCTCTAATAATAGCCTGACACATCTTTCCGTCAACCATAGTCAACGCGAACTCATGAATAACACCCGGTAATAAGCGTAGAATAGAGAAAAATTAATATTTTCAGATTTCAGCGCAAAAGTGAAAATTATTCTATTATTTTGAATGCGCGATTTTTCCATCCGTCTAAAATGCCACCATGAGAATAAGATACCTTCAAAACTTATTCACTTCTATTTCTATAGCGGCCGCCTCACAGTTTTTTATTCTCCCAAAGAGAATGTGTTTTCAATATTTTTATTTCCTTCTAATTATACCGGTAACACACCTCACAGAGATATTTTTTATTCCTCTGAAGTGGTCATATATTGATCTTATATAATTCCTTCTAATTAGTTCACAAAATATGTGTCATAAGTTGTTTTAATTCCTTCATACGAAATGTAAGTTCTGAAATTTTAATTCTAACCAATTGAACTCTGCCTCTCTAGAATTTAAATAAATTATTAAAATATGCATAAATATAAATTTGAATATTATTCGAATTTATAAGTTATAAGAAGATTTAATAATGAAAAATAGGTTATATAAATGCTTTCATTAAATTTCACGAAGTCGATAAAGAGGAACATGATTTGCACTTTTTCTTTTCCCGTTGGGGGATTTTTAGACGGAGGAAAAATTGCGTAATCATAGGAATACAAATTCTTAATTTTTCTGAATTCAACGCTTATTACCGGGCAGTTATGATACAACGACTATTCGGTACTTTTATTTTTGTAGGTTTGAGATTTTTAATTTTTTCTTTCATCAATTTTATTATCGTTCTTCCAAATTGTCAAGGGCTCAGTACGTTCAGAACAATTCATATCATTCTTATGGGAACAAGTTTTAATCATACGTAATTGCAACATTGACGTCATAAAAATTCCTGCATCTGATTTTTCTGCTCCACAGAACTTTTGACTATATTCGTTCTGGCCAGATGAACCATCACAATCATATTTATATTGACACTTCGTCACGACATTTTTCCTTTCCACTATATCCGGTGCCAAAATATTTGGAATTTCCAACCTACGTTTCACTGTATAATCACAAAAATCTTGCAATTCAACCCTCACCCCAGACTTTGTATAACTGTCATACCTTTTTCGGGGGGAAGACACTCTTTTGGCTGCTTCAAGACTTTTCTAAATAGGAAAAATATCAGCATTATGTGCTTTAGCTTGTAGTCTGATAGTTTCATATTGATGTTTCGTCAATTTTGTGTCTTCAGCAAGAGAAATAGCTTCTTCTAAAGTTAATGGCTCCATGTGTCCTTCAAATTCTTCATGTTCTTCATGTTCTTCATCTTCAGCGCTCGATATCATACTTCTTATCTCCTTAGCAAAGTTCCTCTTCCCAGAAGAGCACAAATTATTCAAAAAAGCATTCTCAATTCGAGGATGAGTCAACAAGAGAGAGTGTTTTCCTTGTTCTAGTTGATTTGAATCTTGTTTCAAAATCTTCTGTCTACTTTTGGGTGATCCAATGATATGATGGTTTTAGATAATAACCATGCACTGTTCAATTTGGAAAATTTGTCTGCATTATAGAACGCACTCTTCCACTTTTTTCAAAAGATGGAATGAAGTGCCGCACCAAGATTTCTGTGGTCAAATTTACTTGCTCACTATCTATCAAGTTAGCCGTGCGAAGATAATCCAACAGAATTCTTACGTCCTTACTAGAACTTCTGATCAACAGATCACTTATAATCTTATTCGGCACTCGAATAGAATCCATTTATAAATTATATGTATACGCTAACACGCACACATACACAGAAAGAATCAAATATACTGGAAACTAAATAGCTCAGAACATATGAGTAAAAACGCACAGTAATACAAGAATCTGAATTTCAGTAGAAAAAGGCAGTTGACTTTCAGATGTAACCAAAAGGATCATTCGCCAGTTGAAAGTCAACTGATGATGATAAGATGACTTTAAGTAACGCGCTTGGTTGAAAGTCAGCTGTTTTATCTACGTAAAATGTACTTTATAGGTTAATTTAAGACAGAAAGATTGTTGACTTTCTGTCAACGCGTGCGTGTGAAATGAAACTTATAGGTTAATTTAAGTTAGCAGATTGTTGAAATTCATAAAATTTATGCGCTATTGTTCAGTTATTAGGAACATGAAATGAATATAAAATTAAAAATTGAATAATTTTAGGAAATACATTTTTTTAATGTTAGGATTGAATAAATTATTCATTTTTGCCTAATAAATCAAGTTGTTTTATCCTCCAAGTCGATGAGATTAGTAGTAGGAAAAAAGCACTTCATGACACTAAACAAGGCCCTTATATCCATTTCAAGCTGTACAGAACGTCAATCTTCAGTCCTTTTTTGTATCTTTTTTTATCACATATGTACCACTATTCTATTTATACTTAAAATCCGTTATAGAACTGAGTACATATATAAAAATAGGAAACGTTGACGAAACAACTATCACGAGCTCAGTGATGATCGCTACTATCCAGCGCTATCGACGCCATATTGGCTACTCTCAGCTGATCTCTTGGCTCCTCTTCTAAAATCGCCGAAACCCGTTAAAGTGTTTGCGCATCGCATTTCGCGCACGCCTTTCTGCCAGCACAAATTGAATTTCAGAGCACGCGAATAAAAATCATCCCAAAGTCAATATACCTGTCAGTTAATTATCATATTTCTCGTATATCGGATACGAGACACTGCACTTAAGTTCCACTTCTGGTTGAAATTAAGTGACTTACTTAATTTAATGTAAAAATGAAATCCATCTACATTTAAAATTCATCATCTTGTATTACTGTGCGATGAGCAAACTCTTTTTACATAAAAAATGAGTAACGTGAACGAAGAAAGAAAATCTTTGTCAGAAGTGTATAAAAATATGGTTCACAGTTAAAAACACTCAAAATCAAATTCCTCCAGCGATGATGATTTCTTATATCAAATCACACCTGGATACTACGCGAATAAGAAAACAATCAGCTTAGCAAAATTATGCGTTGCTTTCGTTGCCTAACTTTTGATCAATGAGACTGTCATTTGTTTCGCTAAAGAACTAACCAGCAAGAAAAATATATGAAAAAATAAGAGTAACTATTACTAATTATTTAAAAAAAGAAAAAGTCATAAAAATATGTAGTTCAATATGAATAAAATTTATTTTTGAGATACATTTTGAATGCAGTTCGAACTTCATATTTCTATAATTTATTTTGCTGATATTATTGATTTTATTATTTATTCTAGTTAAACAAAATTATTTATTGTTAAAATTATTAATGTAGCTAATGAAAAAATTAATAATATTTAAGACCCCAATGACAAAAATATTTAAAACATATACATGATGAGAAGAATTAATAAAAAATATATTACTTATATCCAATATAAATATAATAATAATTAAAATATGTAAGACTACAAACTTAAGTTGCAATGTAAAGAATCTTTGTACCTTTAAAATTTTAAAAATTTCAAGTATTGAAAGAAATATTTTTAAAAAGTAGTGGTAATTGTAATTAAAGTGTTTGAGGGAATCATTTGGTAAAAAGTCAATAACATGAATGATAAATGAGAAAATAGATTTAATATTATTCAATATAATGTATATATTTATTTAAATTGAACCAAACATCATATATACATTTATACAGTTCAATAATTTATTTGTTGCTTAATCTTGAAAGCTTTTTTCTCGCTGCATTCAGCCCCTAATAATGTTATTGAAAAATATTAATTTAAAGGGGATTTTGAATTAAATAGTCAATTATATTATTGCAAATCTCATTTCTGAAATAAACAGACTATAAGCTATCCAGAGCCTTCAATTTTCTTGCGATTTTGAATTTTTCTGTTTTAAATTAAAGATCATTAAATTCTATAGATCTTGACTCTCCGAACTTTTGTCTCATCTATTTTTTTATTAATAATTTTTCCAGTCAAAGTATAAACAAAGTCTTATTATTAGTGAATTTTTTTTTTGCTAAACGTGCTTCCCATTAATGTAAGAATGACATTTAATAAAAAAAATAATTTAAAAGTTTATAATAACCACTGTGATAAACAATTTCTGTGGCAAAATATTAGAATTTGAGATTTTTCAAATTATAATTTCCTCCAATGGCCAGACCGACTTCAGGTATTCCTTAAAATAATAAATATTTAATAATATTTGATAAGATATAACAATTAAAATTTTTGTAAACAAATTAGATAAACAAATTTTTAATGTTGGCACTTTCGCATAGAATATTTTTTTTTGCACTGAAAATGTTTTAAGCTATTGGACGAATGACTGCTAGTCACAAAAATATTAGAAAAGTTAACAATAACCACAGTTATTAACAATTCTTGTGACAAAATATTTAAGTTTAAGGTTTTATCAAATTTAAATTTTCTTTGATGGCCAAGTGGATGGGTTATTGTCAAAAGATTTTGTATTGAGTGAATCTTAGCATGCAGTGTTATGATTCATTTCTAATCTATTACGATCAAAAACCCGACTTTTTCCAAGTGAAACTGCTAACATTGGGAAATTTTTTATCTAAATTTTTTATAAACGTGTAAGTTGTTATATTCCACTAAATATGATAAAAGATACACTTTTTTAGGAATATCCGTAACCATTGTAGCGATAAAAGAAAATAAAAATTTCGATAAAACCTTACATTTGAATATTTTGTCACGAGAATTATTTATAACAATGGTTATTGTGAACTTCTCAAGTATTTTTGTGACTAGCAGCTATTCGTCCAACAGCTTAAAACATTTCCAGAGTAAAAAATTCTAATATTCAAATTCTAATATTTTGCCACACGAATTGTTTATAACAATAGTTATTATAAATTTTTAAATTATTTTTGTTATTAAATGTCATTCCTACATTAATGCGAAACAGTTTTAGCAATAAAAAATTTTACCAATAATAAGACTATTTTTTAATTTGTTTATCAAATTTGTTTGCAAAAAATAAATGGAATGATAAACAAATTATTTGTATTTTATGAGTTCCTAAACATTAATTTAAGACAATAAAAAGCTTTTCTGATCAGTTGTCAAAGCGTAACAAATTCTTATGTACAAAATTTCAGTTTTTACATACTTTGAGTAGAAAAATTATTAATAAACAAATAGAGAAGACAAAAATTCGGAGCGTCCAGCTGAACGAAAAAAGTGAATTTAAATACATACATGATACTGAATAATGTTAAATCCATTTTCTCATTTATTAGTCTTTTCATTGACTTTTTACCAAATTATTCCCTCAAACATTTTAATTACAATTACTATTATTTTAAAATAATATTTTCTTCAAAACTTAAAATTGTTAAGATTTTAAAAGTACAAAGATTCTTTACTGTGCAACTTAAGATGCAATAATATGACCAAAGTAAATTACAAAAATATAAAGTTCTTACTGCTTTCAAAATGTATCTCAAAATTAAATTTTATTCATATTAAGCTACATATTTTCATGACTTTTTCTTTTTTTAAATAATTAGTAATAGTTACTCTTATTTTTTCATATATATATTTTTGTTTATTTGCAAACAGCATCCAGTTTTTAATTATTCTTGCTTTTTCTCAATGCAATTCAATGAAAAAGACAGACCTACTTTTTGTGGCGCCATCTGTTGGATTAGTTTAACCGACAATTCGCTTCCGGATCGTTAGAATACAGAAAAGTGGGGGCGATGCATGGGGCTGGAACTAACAAATGAAGATCAACCACCATTGAACTTTAAAGCTGAAAGTTCATGATCGTTAAATGATGAATAGTTTACAATTGCAATAATCATAAACATTTCGTTCAGGGAGATAAGATAATGTCTTGGTTAAGCCGTGTACCATAATGTATGCGAATTAGCTTATTAACTCTGGGAGAGAAACTTTCTTCAGACTCGTGAGTGTCCCGACTTTTAATATGTTATAGAATTTATTTATAATAATTATTAAATGTATTGTCCAATCATTCCTCCTTTTCAAACCTTCTTGTGTTAGCCAACTGTAAGTACTAAATGAAAAAAGTACTTTTTTTCTGCAATTAAAATGAATGACTTTGGAAAAAATGAGTTTTTACATCGACAAATGCCCGATTACTGTATTTTTAATTTAAATTTGTTTAACAAAAACATAAAATTAATCAAATAATTATGAATGTTACTGAAATTATCGTAAAGTTACCAATTAAAAGGACTGACTTCGAAAAAAAATGAATTTTTCTGACGACAAATGCCTGAATAATGAATTTGTTTATTAAGTTTGTTTATAACATTAACAAGAATAGTCTTAAGAGTAATTTTTTTCATTAAAATATTGTTTCCATTTAAATTTCTTGCAATATAACTTAAAACCCGTTAAATTATTAAAAATGATAGAAAACAAATTTTCAACAAATAATTTGTTTATAAAAAATGTTGCTGTTTATTGGATTATGATGGAATATCTTTACATAATGTAAATCTATGAAATGTCGGTGATTACAACAATTTTCCTAGAATTGACGAACACCGGGAAAAATTGCCATTTTTTTCGTCATATTTATTTACTTATTTATAAAAAAATTTGAAAAACTAAATTAAAAATCAGGCTTTAAAAAAACATCCAAATGGTTCACAGGTTCAGCCTGAATCGTATTTTGAACCAAAAAATGTACTTTTTCCCTATTGTACGTCGGTTGGATATAAATTTAAAAAAGTAAGAAAAAATATGTTTTTTTAATTTTCGAAATTCACTGAAGCAAGCGAAATACATAAGTAAATAAGGCCATGTGACGAATGGGTCACGTGACTAGATTCCTACTATACCGACACTTTTTTTATTTCCCAACTTATTTTCACACGAAGAGCCATATAGAATTGAAAATTTGAGATAATAAATAAGAAGAGCTAAGGAAGGTGGGTCTGGTGATGAATTATAATATTTGTAAAAAAAGTAAAAAAAATTATTTACAAAAAAAACTTTTTTAGCAATTATACAAATTGAAGACCAGACCCACCTTTCTTAGTGCTTTTCGTTTATTATCCCACATGTTCAACCCGACCTGGCGCTTTGTGTGGAAATAAGTTGGGAAATACCATGGACGTAGGAAACAAGGGACTAGGCATGCCATTGCGGGGTAATGCAATGAGGGGGGAGAACCGCCACCTTTTGATGTCCCGCGACAAACATGGCAGCGCCCACATGTTTATATTTTCATGCATAGTTTGTCGGCAAAAATGCTCGTGCGCATAATCAAATGGCACATCGTAGGTGGCGGCTCTCCTCACTCATGGAATTCTCCCCCCTCCCGTGGATTCAACCCCGCTCGCCCAAGTTAGGATGGCATGCCTAGTCCCGTGTTTCCTATGTCCATGGGAAATACAAACAGTATCGGTTAGGTAGGAAATTGGTCACGTGACCCAATCATCACATGGCCTTAAAGAATTAGAAATAGCTCTACTCATTAAGACTGTTGGAACGGGGTGCACAAAAATGGTGAAATCTATGAGACACTCAAAACTTACCAGCGGTCGATGATAATTTAGTTTTGAGGTTTTAAAAATGCACTCTAAAGATTTTCCCGACACAGAAAGGGGTTTCACGTGTATGGTATATGCGCTTGCTGTCTATTTTTTAAAAACAAGTCGAGTAACTGCGAAAAAATGAGAGTAAAGTGATTAAGTAAACGACACAAATGGAACACCAAGGCGACGTACAGCTGTTTGGTGCTGATCGCTCAGCCGTATTTGATCGTAATACCAAGCATGCACTGTCGGTAAAAGATGCACTCCTCTTGGAGGGAATTTTAAATAAAAATAAAAATGCGACTTGTGTTCTTTATTTTTGTAATTGTTATCTTCAATAAGAAATGTATGCGATAAATATTAGTATTTTATAAGGCGAGAATAGGTTGTAAAATACCATCCTCATTTATTAGATTCTACGTAATATGCCACTTTCATATGTGTTTTGCACGTTACAGCTTAACAAGATATGTAAAGATTTTAATAAAGAAACTTTTATCGACAGTACATGCTTAGTAGTACGATCAAGTACAGCTGAGCGATCAGCGCCAAACAGCTGTAAGTCGGATGGTGCTCCATTTATTTCGTTTGCTTAACCACTTTACTCTCATTCTTTAGAAGTTACTCGATTTGTTTAGAAAAAATAGACAGCAAGCGTATAATCTATAACCGTGAAACCCCTTTCGCTGCCGGAAAAATCTTCAGAATGCATTTTTAAAACCTCAAAACTGAATTATCATCGACCGCTGGTAAGTTTTGAGTGTATCATAGACTTCGCAATTTATGTGCTTTCGCTGTAAGTCCTTTTACATCGCTAAAAATGAGGTATCTTATTCAAGGTAATGAAAAACAACAGTAGGAAAGCGGGGGCATTGGAGTGACGAAGAGACCATTTGATACGAATCGGTACGGCGCGGCAGTGCAGTGTAATTCGAGGCGTTTCGTTGGCGCGGCAGCCCTAAAACTTTCTCTGTATAGGAAGAATACGAATCACGGATCGATTCCAATCGTCGTCGAATTGAGGATTATGGAATAAAATGAGGTAAGATTGATTCGATAGCCTTTAAATAATACGTATGTAAAGCTGGAAATCAAAGTTTGGAAATGTAAATTATATGTGGCAATTATTGAATTATTTCTTATTATAAATTTTTAATTATATTCCAATTAAAAAAAGCAATAATCAATAGAAGTTAATAAGAGTAAATTAATTTAATCTCCGACTTGAAGGAATAAAGAATTTGATCCGGAACCTTGAGAAATTAAAAGATTCCAGCGAGAATTTTGTATAACTGTTTTGAGCTTTCTAGGTTCTCATTGCATTGAATCGCAAATGGCTCGAATGCGCAATAGGAGGAAACTACAATAAACAAGCTTCGCGTTAATTAAAAAGGGGTTCACAGAGTTTTGCTAACCCTGATTCTTGGGTTTCTTTAATCTTTTTTTTTTTGCTTCTTTTTATTTCGTATTTCAACTTTTGTACTTAACTTTAAGACATATAGGGGCTTGTTCGTTGCATGGAAAGGGGTGGGCTTAATCGATTTTACGGTACTGAGTTGAGCTTGCAACCAAAGGAAGAGCTTGGAGAATTGCGGTGAAATGATGGTACTGTGTCCTATGATGGAAATCGGAAGTCATGGACGATAGACCTCCGAGAAGTCTTTCTCAAAGGTACTTTCAAGATAATAGATGATTTCTTTTTACTATTTTTAGCAATGTTCATCGTTCAGGAGTTTCTGTGTTTGTTGAACTTTGAAAATAAACAGTGAATTGAAATTGAGTGAGGGTCTTCAATAGATTCGATGCAATACCAGATCAGAGATTAATGTATTCTGACAATTGAGAAAGATTAAAGTGTGAGATAAGTTTATAATAATATAAATAGAATAGATTTTGTGATTCCAAAATTATATGAGATAATTTAATGAGATGTTTTATTACGTTCCACAGTACTTAAGGATTTGAGTATCGTTTCTTTGAAAATTAGTTGATAAATTTTCTTCAGCAATATACACAAAAACGGTGGGATCATTCTTATTCGCGCTCATTCTTTTTAAAAATAT
>NC_046658.1:35270196-35273358 GCF_010883055.1 Belonocnema kinseyi
TTAAATAAATTACATCCTCTGGTAGGTTTTTAATGCAGAAAAAATGTTTAAAATATGTTGAATTTCAGTATGGATAGTTTTGGAAATAGTAAATGCAAAAAGAAATATTAAAGTTACCTATGTGACTTGAATTTCCTTGCTATGTATGGCTAAGTTTGACACCAAATAATAGTGAGTAATGGCTCTGTATAATCCATGATTTAAGTCAACAGCTGAGTAGTGTTTCTGATTTTAGCGGTTATGGCATTTATCGTAAAAATGAGCTATCAGACACAAAGATAAAAAACCAATATTTCCATGTGCATTCTCTTTAAACGAACCAGTGAAATCCCAATGATTTTCAGTGAAATCTTGCTGGTTAAAACAGCCATAAGTGTGTCACTGGTTTAATCAGTGAGGTTCCCTGGTTTCATGGTACCAGCAGTCAACTGGTCGCACGCAGTGTCGTCTGTCAGCTATATAGGTATGACAATTATCATTCATCACTATTGTGGTAACAAGTGCACAACATAAAAATGAAGGTCGGGCTGCAATATAATGGACTATAAGAAGTCGTACTTGAATTACAAAACGGCTTATAGGCCCTCTCCTAAAAAGATTAATTCTTTTTTTTAAGTGTAATAGTTGTTATTTCTACCAAAAAATATGAAATTTCATAAAAAAATTAATTTTAATCTAAAAAGAAGAATTTTATATCAATAAGGATTATTTCAGCCAAGGAAGAAAAAAGACTTCACTTAAATTGTTGATTCTTCAAGCCAAAAGATGCATTTTTTTTGTATAGAAAATGAATTTTCAGCCAGAAAATATCAATTTTCAGTAAAAAATTAATTTCCGCTATAATAGTTAAGCTTTCAGCCAAAAAGATAAATATTCATTGAAAAAATTCGAACAAAGTAGTTTAACTTTTACTCACGCAGTTGAATTTTCAATTAAAAAAGATCAGTTTTCAAAAAATTTGCTTAATGTTCACTTTAACAAAGTGGTGCAATTAAAAATTTCAAACAAAATAGTAGAATCCTCAAGTAAAGAAGATTAATTTTCAAACAAGAAGTTGAATTTTCATCCCAGAAAGATGAAATTTCTCCACACAGATGAATTTTTAAATTAAAAAGAAAACTTTCAACAAAACTATTGAATTTGTTAACAAAAAATGATGATTATTTAACAAAATTGTAAAATCTTCAACCAGATAGTTGCATTTTTATCTAGTGATCATATCGATCATTTTTGGACAGAATCGAAATTTGCTTGCAAAGTGATTAGATGGAATTAAAATGCAATGGAGAAGAATTGGTAATAAAAAAATTCATCGAGACGAGACGATCATCTCGACTGCGTGATCGTTCGTTTCGATGTGATAAGTGCTGTGTTCCAAGTTTTAATTTAATCTGACGAGATTGAAAAACATTTTTTTAATGCTCGTTATGCATCACTGTTTTGGTCCAAGAAAGGTGAAATTTCTACTAAAATAGATGAATTCTTAAATCAAAAAGGCAAATTTTCAACAAAATATTTGAATTTTCATCCAAAAAAGATAAAGGTTTGACTTTTCAACATCAAAACATGAGTTTTAAACGAGAAGTACATTTTCTAAGAAGAAACTTGAATTTTTAACCAAAAGAGATAAATTTTCGACCAAACAGGATGACTCTTTATCAAAATTGTGAAGCTTTCAAACAATAAGTAAAATTTATAACAGGAGAAATAAATTACTCTTCTTCTTTATTCATAATGTGTTCCCTAAGGGTTTACATGAATTCCACTCCTTAAAATACTTCCGCCAACATATTTGATAAAATCTTATGCTTACTATTTAGGGTTATTTACAACTATTTACAGAAAACCTTATATGTAGATCCTTATTTCTATTTTTTTGTTACTTTAGCGTAATTTGGGGCGTGTAAGCGAACGAGTGAGAGAAATTTTGAAAAATCAAACCTTTTGTTATTGAAACCATTATTTTCACGACAAATATTAATGTTGCGAAAAAGAGAAATTATCAGGCAGCAGACTAGATCGTTTGCAAATTAATTTTTTTACTTACAATTCTGAAATTATGGAAGAATTCTCGACAGATACCAAGTTTTCGACGGGCTAGGAAGTGATGATGGTAACCCTACATTTTGCGAAATACGTCACAAAATGGAGAAAAAAGGGAAGGAACTGACATGCCCTGTGTGTGTGTTTAACTGTAGTTGTAAACTAGTAAACTACCAGGCTAACTGTCACCTTCGCGCCACGCATGGTATCGAAGCGCTCTTCCTTGTCGACCGCGGTTCAAGACTACGATTTTCAACGGGGAAAGCCTCTTATGCGACATTTACTTTTTGATGAAACTATCATCAATCGATAGTACGTCAAAAATAATTACACATGTACGCCGGATTTATTGGTCCTTTGTAAGAACTATGAGCGTTTGTAAATCACATTCGCCACGGTTGCTGAACCTCTACCGGTTCGCGCGCATATGCGTCCATCAAGCACCGTCGCGTCGGTCCCGTGCTAAAAAGCCTGGCTGGCAACCACGCTGTTGTGGGTTCAAAACATTTGGTCAACTTTTTTGTTTTGTTTCTTATTGCAAAAAATTCGGTTAATAATATTTAATGCTTCTCCAACGATTAATTTTTTTTTTCAAAAATAATACTGGGTAATAAATATCAAGCAGACACATTTCGAAGAATTTATTTGTATAATCGTAATTTATGTTTCTGTATATAGTTGCGGATGATAATCGTCATAGATTATCACGTAGCTGAACGATGCATTGTTCTCTGCGGCGATGGGAGAAATGAGAATCATCCAAAGATCAGGCAGTTTTCACGTGGGAAATACAAATAAAAAATTTGAATACAATTTCCTACAAAATATTAAAATACTTTTTGCAGATAACATCTGCAAACGCACAAATTTTATAGATAAACCAATTTATGATTGTAAGTAAATTTGTAAATTTATCCAGTTTGAAATCATAACTGGATTGTAAATTATAAATTTATGAAGTTACCAAGCAGTAAATTTTAAAATTATTAAAGTTCGAAATTAGGCCCTCTGCAAATCTACAGTCTGTCAAGTTAAAGCGTGGGTGGCTTTACTCGCAGTCGGTAAGGTGTATCGACATGATTTTGGTGTCAAAATATTCAGAAGAGCTCCCTCTTTCAT
>NC_046658.1:35273458-35277032 GCF_010883055.1 Belonocnema kinseyi
GGAGCTCTTCTTAATATTTTGACACCAAAATCATGTCGATACACCTTACCGACTGCGAGTAAAGCCACCCACGCTTTAACTTGACAGACTGTATTTATGAATTGCAAGCTTATAAAGTCGCCCAACAACTATTCTGGATATTGCAGAATTTTCCACATCGATAATTATTCAAAAATTACAAGACTGGTGAATATTGACTTTTTTTAAATTTTTTAAGTTACCCAGCAATCAATTGCAAAGCTATCAAATTTCCAATTAGACCCTCTGCAAATTTATTGACAAATTCCAAGCTTATCAGGTCACCCAACATCCATTCTGGATATTGCAGAATTTTCCACATTGGTAATTATTCCAAATTTAAAAAACTGACGAATATTGACTTTTGTTCATAAATTATAAATGTATCAAGTTACGCAGAAATACATTTCAAAACTATCAAATTTGTAAATTAGGCCCTTTGCAAATTTATTTATAAATTCCAAGCTAACCAAGTTGCCTAACAATTATTCTCGATATTGCAGAATTTTCCACATTGATAATTATTCCAAAATTATAAAAATTGGCGAATATTCACTTTTCTTCATATATTAGAAATTTATCAATTTACCCAGGCAAAAATGTCAAAATTGCAAATTTAGAATCCTTAAAATTTTGAAATCATGCCCTTTGTAAATTTATTTATAAATCGGAAGTATATCAAGTCGCCCGACTATAAATTTCGATATTACAAAATTTTTCAGATTAAAAATTTTTAAATATAAATTACAAATTTATCAGTTCGTCAATTTTTTTTTCTAAACTGCCAAATTTATCACACTATAATTTCAAAATGTAGAACGCAGTAAGTGCTTCAATGTTTTTTTAAATTAGTGAACAGGGCATCACCCAGCGACGTGATCATCTATTACGATTATCACCCGCAAATATTTAAAGAAAAGTAAATCACGATTATACAAATAAATGGTTTGAAAATTGTCTGCATGATATTTAATTCCTAGTAATATTTTTGAAAAAAATAATGTAATCGCTGGGGAAGCATTACAAATTCTTACATGTTTACAATACGAAAAAAAAAGTTTCAGAAAAGATTTGAACCTACGGCAGAGTGGTCACCACCCAGGCTCTTTACCACTGGACCGGCGGTGCTTGATGGAAGCATATGTCTGCGAACCGATAGAGGTTCAGCACCCGTGGCTAATGTGATTTACAAACGCTCCTAGTTCTTACAATGGACCAAAAAATCCGGGAAACGTGTCTAATTATTTTTGACGTACTATCGATTGATGATAGTCCTATCAAACAGTCAATGTCGCATAAAATGCTTTCCCCTTTGAGAATCGTAGTCTTGACCCGCGGTCGATAAGGAAGGGCACCCCGACACCGTGCACTCTAAATCCCTTGCACCGGAATTCCGATCCAAGCAATAATCAAACCTGCGATTCCGGTTCAATGGAATTACTTTCTGGTCGAACGAACCCGGAAAGCGGTGGTCGGTCCAACGCTTAGACTGATGCTTGCGAACAGTCCAAACGGGACTGGAATCCGGTCCAAGGAGAGACGAGCGTCGCGCGCAGGTGTGAAGCGCAGGCGCATGCAGCACGTGGAACGGTTGCCAAATACAACTTCTATAACACGTTAACGGTTTTCCATATACTTTTCTAAAATCTATTTTAATCTATTTTGATAAATTTTATTTAAATTTTTTTGCAAGATTTAGGAAAATATTATTTATTTATACTTCACATCGGTCCAATCTAGGACCGACATTAGTTCCGGTCCAAGCTTGGACCAGGGAGATTGTTGGCTTGGACGAAAAATTCTGGTCCAAAGGACCGAAAATTGTTTCAACCATTGCTTGGACCGTAATTCCGGTGTGGCGCGAAGGTGACAGCTAGGATGGTTGCTTTCAACTACAGTTATAACACACAGATACAGGACATGTCAGTGTGTTCTCTTTTTTTCTCCATTTCGCGACGCATTTCGCAAAATTTAGGGTCACCATCATCAATTCGTGGCCTTTAGAAAACTTGGTATCTGTCGAGAATTCTTCTATGATGTCAGAACTGTGAGTGAAAGAATACATTTGCAAACGATTTTAACCGTTCAAATGCTGTCGTCTGCTACCCGCTAATAATTCATATCTTTCGAAAAATTAATACTTTTCGTCAAAATGATGATTTCCTTAATCAAAGGTTTGATTTTTCAACATTTGATTGATCTGAGGATCTGGCAGAACCCCGGATATTCGACAAGTTTTCTTTCTTTCGTTTCTCAAACCCTTAGGAGAAAAATATACATTGAGTCAGTGCTATACATATACAAAAATTTAAGTCGGATTTTACCAACGCCCTTAGGCTTCTAATCTAAACGACTTTGGTTTCCTTTTTCTTTCACTTCTATTGTTTCTCCATTGTACCATTTTTCCAAATGCATTCTTTCCTATTCGCTATTCGAGCCCCCTCCATCCCCTTCATCCATTCTACCCCCAGTCTATCCTCTCCTAGAATCTTTATCACATTCACTTGCCAGCTTTCTTTATCTTAAATTCCTATCCTACAATCTTCCCATACATGCCCCCGTGTTTCCTCTTCCCATTTACAGATGGTGCACTTTCTGTTCTCTTTCTTTTCCCAATAGATTTCTTCCCTTGCCTCGTTTCTCAATGTAAATCTTGCTAGAGTGATCCACCTTCCCTCTCTCTTCATCCCTTTTCCAAATACTTTGGTAATCCTTCCTTTTTTATTATATTACACCATTTATTATATTCTGATTCCACAATCATCCCCTATTTTTCTATTAATTGTCTTTTCCTTTACTTTGTTTCCAATTCTTCAAAGTTTACTCCCGTCGTGTCTTCTATCTATATCTTTTGCTGTAAAGAATTTCCTCCTTTCTTCTTCGTATTTCCTTAATTCTATCGCCCTTTCTCTCCTTTCTTCTACCTCCATCAAATACTTTCCCGCTAATTCCCTCCTTCCTTCACACCCTTAGCTTCGTCTAAAATTTCCGTGCACTCTTTCTCGCTCCAGTACTTAATTTATCCCTCTGCGTTTCTTCTTTCATCATACTAGGCAGACTGATAAGTACCTGAAAATTTTAAGATATGGCATTAGTATTCACTAACGTGAACCATTTTCGTCGAGCTTGATCCTTCAAATGACACCTGTCAAAACTTCAGCCATTTACGTTTACGCATTTACAAGTTACAGCACTGAGAAGCGACTAACCTCCGAGTTTTTTTTAATATGAAAAAATCTGAGTTTCGAGTTTTGATCAAACACTACTATCTTCGCAAGAAAACGATATCCGTGACCAAGGCCAAGCTGGATAAGTATTACCCGGACTCTGCACCGTCGATTGGAACGATTCATAAGTGGTTTACCGAGTTTCGTTGTGGCAGTACGAGCACAGTTGATGCTGAACGATCTGGGCGCCCAAACGAGGTCACTATACCAGAAAATGTCGAAAAAAAACATGATATGATGTTGAATGATCCCAAAGTGAAATTGAGAGAGGTAGCTAATGCTGTAGGCATATCATTGGAACGTGTGGGCAATATCGTGCATTCAGTTTT